>NW_027198104.1:0-49437 GCF_038502225.1 Cherax quadricarinatus
CCATTGTGAGTCAGGTACAGAAAACTCTACCTTGAATTATCTTTTGGAAGACAAAGTTCTATAAATCATTTTTAAACAATTTAACTCATTTCTTTCTATTCTCACATTTCACTTGTCTAACATCTAGACCATCATAAAACATTACCCCTCCCCCACGGACTATAAACATTATGGGATGAAAATAAAAACTAGCAGCTGGGGATATTCGATCCCTTGACGTGGACAACTAACATGGTGGGTCTTACCCACTGGTCAGTGCGTCTCCGACTTACTAAGATTATACATTATGATGTCATGTTCTGTGATGTGTAATGTTAGCAGAATTATAAAATTAATGTTGTATTGTAATGTTCTGCGATGTTTAATTGTTAGTATGTATTATACCTTGAATGGTGTACCACACAATGTTGTTTCTTCAACATTAATGTTTATGCCATTAAGAATACTTAATGTTTAAGGGGTATTTTCGTTGTAATAACTGGTAACATAAATGTTTTTCAGTTGGTTAATTTTTTTTAAAAGTTGTTGTGATTCATAAATAAAATAAAATCTTAGACTTACGTTGCAGAAGTGATGAGAAAAATAACATAAAAAAGGAAACCAGAAGTATTTTTTTTTTTAGAAATAAAGCATTTGAGGATTGGCAAGAGTTCTGGAAGAAAGTTGAGAGTGTCAAGAGTTCTGGAAGAAAGTTGAGAGTGGCAAGAGTTCTGGAAGAAAGTTGAGAGTGTCAAGAGTTCTGGAAGAAAGCTGAGAGTGTCAAGAGTTCTGGAAGAAAGTTGAGAGTGTCAAGAGTTCTGGAAGAAAGCTGAGAGTGGCAAGAGTTCTGGAAGAAAGCTGAGAGTGGCAAGAGTTCTGGAAGAAAGATGAGAGTGTCAAGAGTTCTGGAAGAAAGTTGAGAGTGTCAAGAGTTCTGGAAGAAAGTTGAGAGTTCTGGAAGAAAGTTGAGAGTGTCAAGAGTTCTGGAAGAAAGTTGAGAGTGTCAAGAGTTCTGGAAGAAAGTTGAGAGTGTCAAGAGTTCTGGAAGAAAGTTGAGAGTGTCAAGAGTTCTGGAAGAAAGTTGAGAGTGTCAAGAGTTCTGGAAGAAAGTTGAGAGTGTCAAGAGTTCTGGAAGAAAGTTGAGAGTGGCAAGAGTTCTGGAAGAAAGTTGAGAGTGTCAAGAGTTCTGGAAGAAAGTTGGGGAGTATCAAGAGCTCTGGAAGAAAGTTGGGGAGTGGAAAGAGCTCCGGAAGAAAGTTGAGGAGTGGCAAGAGCTCCGGAAGAAAGTTGAGGAGTGGCAAGAGCTCCGGAAGAAAGTTGAGGAGTGGCAAGAGCTCCGGAAGAAAGTTGAGGAGTGGCAAGAGCTCCGGAAGAGAGTTGAGGAGTGGCAAGAGCTCCGGAAGAGAGTTGAGGAGTGGCAAGAGCTCCGGAAGAGAGTTGAGGAGTGGCAAGAGCTCCGGAAGAGAGTTGAGGAGTGGCAAGAGCTCCGGAAGAGAGTTGAGGAGTGGCAAGAGCTCCGGCAGAGAGTTGAGGAGTGGCAAGAGCTCCGGAAGAGAGTTCCGGAAGAAAGTTGAGTGAGCTCCAAGAGCTCCGGAAGAGAGTTGAGGAGTTCCGGAAGAAGAGTTGAGGAGTCCGGAAGAGAGGAGTGGCAAGAGCACCGGAAGAAAGTTGAGGAGTGGCAAGAGCTCCGGAAGAAAGTTGAGGAGTGGCAAGAGCTCCGGAAGAAAGTTGAGGAGTGGCAAGAGCTCCGGAAGAGAGTTGAGGAGTGGCAAGAGCTCCCGAAGAAAGTTGAGGAGTGGCAAGAGCTCCGGAAGAAAGTTGAGGAGTGGCAAGAGCTCCGGAAGAGAGTTGAGTAGTGGCAAGAGCTCCAAGAGCTCCGGAAGAAAGTTGAGGAGTGGCAAGAGCTCCGGAAGAAAGTTGAGGAGTGGCAAGAGCTCAAGAGTTCTGGAAGAAAGTTGAGGAGTATCAAGAGTTGAAGAGTTGGGGAGTGGCAAGAGCTCGGGAAGAAAGTTGAGGAGTGGCAAGAGCTCCGGAAGAAAGTTGGGGAGTGGCAAGAGCTCCGAAAGAAAGTTGAGGAGTGGCACGAGCTCCGGAAGACAGTTGAGGAGTGGCAAGAAAAGTTGAGAAGTGGCAAGAGCTCCGAAAGAAAGTTGAGGAGTGGCAAGAGCTCCGGAAGAAAGTTGAGGAGTGGCAAGAGCTCCTGGAAGAAAGTTGAGGAAGCTCTGGAAGAAGAGTGGCAAGAGCTCTGGAAGAAAGTTGAGGAGTCGCAAGAGAAGAGTTGAGGAGTGGCAAGAGCTCCGGAAGAAGAGTTGAGGAGTGGCAAGAGCTCCGGAAGAGAGTTGAGGAGTGGCAAGAGCTCCGGAAGAGAGTTGAGGAGTGGCAAGAGCTCCGGAGAAGAGTTGAGGAGTTGAGGAGTTGAGGAGTGGCAAGAGCTCCGGAAGAAGAGTTGAGGAGTGGCAAGAGCTCCGGAAGAGAGTTGAGGAGTGGCAAGAGCTCCGGAAGAAGAGAGTTGAGGAGTGGCAAGAGCTCCGGAAGAGAGTTGAGGAGTGGCAAGAGCTCCGGAAGAGAGTTGAGGAGTGGCAAGAGCTCCGGAAGAGAGTTGAGGAGTGGCAAGAGCTCCGGAAGAGAGTTGAGGAGTGGCAAGAGCTCCGGAAGAGAGTTGAGGAGTGGCAAGAGCTCCGGAAGAGAGTTGAGGAGTGGCAAGAGCTCCGGAAGAGAGTTGAGGAGTGGCAAGAGCTCCGGAAGAGAGTTGAGGAGTGGCAAGAGCTCCGGAAGAGAGTTGAGGAGTGGCAAGAGCTCCGGAAGAGAGTTGAGGAGTGGCAAGAGCTCCGGAAGAGAGTTGAGGAGTGGCAAGAGCTCCGGAAGAGAGTTGAGGAGTGGCAAGAGCTCCGGAAGAAAGTTGAGGAGTGGCAAGAGCTCCGGAAGAGAGTTGAGGAGTGGCAAGAGCTCCGGAAGAGAGTTGAGGAGTGGCAAGAGCTCCGGAAGAGAGTTGAGGAGTGGCAAGAGCTCCGGAAGAGAGTTGAGGAGTGGCAAGAGCTCCGGAAGAGAGTTGAGGAGTGGCAAGAGCTCCGGAAGAGAGTTGAGGAGTGGCAAGAGCTCCGGAAGAGAGTTGAGGAGTGGCAAGAGCTCCGGAAGAGAGTTGAGGAGTGGCAAGAGCTCCGGAAGAGAGTTGAGGAGTGGCAAGAGCTCCGGAAGAGAGTTGAGGAGTGGCAAGAGCTCCGGAAGAGAGTTGAGGAGTGGCAAGAGCTCCGGAAGAGAGTTGAGGAGTGGCAAGAGCTCCGGAAGAGAGTTGAGGAGTGGCAAGAGCTCCGGAAGAAAGTTGAGGAGTGGCAAGAGCTCCGGAAGAGAGTTGAGGAGTGGCAAGAGCTCCGGAAGAGAGTTGAGGAGTGGCAAGAGCTCCGGAAGAGAGTTGAGGAGTGGCAAGAGCTCCGGAAGAGAGTTGAGGAGTGGCAAGAGCTCCGGAAGAGAGTTGAGGAGTGGCAAGAGCTCCTGAAGAGAGTTGAGGAGTCCGGCAAGAGCTCCAGCTCCGGAAGAGAGTTGAGGAGTGGCAAGAGCTCCGGAAGAAAGTTAAGTCGAGGAAATTACTTATTACTTCGCTTTACCTGCAGAGAAATTTGTCGTTGTAATAAAATTGTTAATAATATAAAAATTGGAATCTTCGGAGTCTGTGAAATACTATAGAATGACTCATCAGATCGGCTTCAAATTTTTACCAATGGTTTGGTTTTGCGACCAAACGGCTCACACTGTTTTGGTTGACGTAAATCCTGGTTTATCAGTTTTATTGAATGAATAATGATATTCACTTTTGCTTCAATAACTAATGAATGTTCCTTCTGATTGTCTTCACATTATTAATAACAAAATATTGTATAATAAACATAATAACACATTTGTTTACTTGGAATAAATGAAAATTAGAAATTTTAATGAAAGTTTAAAAACTTGGAATCAGATCAGTTACTCCAGATTGATTTTTTTGATGCGTTTAACTTTTATCATTGATGAACTTTATTAAAACAAAGTTTGTCTTTAACATTGATCTTATATAAGTTTAAATTTCCCAATTTCATTAAGTAAATTGCTTCCCTTATAATAACTAGTGAATGTCTCTTCTGATCAACTCACAAACACAATTATTAATCAATCTTAAGTTTTTTGGATTAATTTTGAGCCGTCTGGATGCCAATTTGCCATTTTTTGCAATTTTTATCGAATTGAGGTTTAAAATTTTTTATGGGATTTCATAGAATTATAAACACAGTAAATGTGAAAAACAAACTGGAAAAAATATAAATCCGCCCATTTATGGCATTTTTAAATTTAACCAGAGGACACTTTCCTATTTTTGGGAACAATTCTTTCGTTTGCTTTATCACAAATTTTTGTTTATTATTCATGAACGACGTATTCGATCAACTTAGAAATTTCAAAACTTGTGTAGTTTATCTTGTGCAAGATTTATGGGACAATTTACATTCATTGGTGACCTTTACACAGTGTTACATAGGTCACTCCTATATTTTTGTTTCCCAAGTCGGGTTTCCTTCTCATATTCCATCACCCGTCATATTCCATAGATTTAGGCGGGATTCCCTGCCATATTTCTTCGCCCAGGACGGCTTTCCCTGTCATATTTCGTCACCCTGGACGGGTTTCTCTGTCAAATTCAGTCGCCCTGGACGGCTTTCCTTGTCTTATTCTATCGCCCTTACTACTTTCGCTGTCATATTTCATCACCTAGGATTAGTTTCCCTGTCATATATCGTCGCCCTGTACGGGTTTCCATAATATATTTCGTCGCCCTGGGGGGGTTTTCCTGTCATTTTTCGTTGCCCTGGACGAGTTTCCCTGTCATATTACATCACATTAGACAGGTTCCATGTCAAATATCGTCGCCATGGACGGGTATCTCTGTCATATTCAGTCGCCCTGGATGGCTTTCCCTGTCTATTCCATCGCCCATGACTGCTTTCGCTGTCATATTTTATCGCCATGGATGTTTTTCCTGTCTTATTTTGTCGCTCCTGACAGGTTTCCCTCTTATATAACGTTGCCCTGGACGGGTTTCACTCTCATATTTCGTCGCCCTAGACGGGTTTCCCTCTCATATTTCATCGTCCTGGACAGGTTTTCCTGTCATATTTCGTCGCCCTGGACAGGTTTCGCTCTCAAATTTCGTTGCCCAAGACGAGTTTCTCTTTCATATTTCTTCGTTATGGACGTATTTGAGCTTCACATTCCATCACCCTGGACGGGTATCCCTGTCATTTTTCATCGTCCTGGACGGGTTTACCTGTGATATTTCATCTCCCTCGACGGGTTTCATTGTGATATTTCGTAGCCCTGAATGGGTTTCTCTGTAATATTTCGTTGCCCTGGACGGGTTTCACTGTCATATTTTTAAGCAATAGACAGATTTCTGTCATTTTTTCTCCCTTGACGTTTCACCCTCTCATATTTGGTCGCCCTGGATGAATTTCTGTCATATTTCGTCTCCCAGTTCGGGTTCCCCTGTCATATTTCGTCACTCTGGATGGGTTTCCCTGTCACATTTCGTCGTCCTGGACTGGTTTACATGTCAAATTTCGTCGCCCTGGACGGGTATCCCTGACATTTTTCCTCGTCCTGGACGGGTTTACCTGTGACATTTCATCTCCCTCGACGTGTTTCCTTGTCTTATTTCGTCTTATTCCGTCTCCCTTTACGTCCTTATATATTTCGTCGCCCTGAACGGATTTCGCTGCCATATTTCATCGGGCTTGACAGGTTTGCCTGTCATATTTTATCACACTGGACAGGTTCCCTGTGAAATATCGTCGCCATGGACGGGTTTATCTGTCATATTCAGTCGCCCTGGATGGCTTTCCCTGTCCTATTCCATCGCCATTGACTGGTTTCACTGCCATATTGCATGGCCATGGATTAGTTTCTCTGTTATATTTTGTCTCCTTGACGGGTTTCCCTATCATATAACGGGTTCAAGCCCCATCCGTGGTATGGTTTGTTTGCAATCGCGTCATCAAGATTTCGTGAATCCACTAAGAGTTTCCAAATATCACGTACACACACCTGTCATCCAGAAAAGATAATTATTTCAAGCAGTTCCTGGTAAACGAACGTGTTTTGACTGCAATGAACTGTGTGCCACGGGCACAAACAGCCTGATTAACCTTCCAGTCAATGAAGAGCCACGACGAACAATATCTCAACCGATAACACCACCAGATGGGTATCATTTAGGAGCACAAATCACGGAACGCATGAAACTTGAACCCATAACGTTTTAGGACTCACCCGTTCCGTGGTTTGTTCGCAGTCGTGTTTAGATCTCGTGAGTCAGAAGCCTAAATATTAATAGCTTACATGGGTGCTTTGATGGTCTTCATTTAGTCACCAAAGGAAACTCACCTGAAGCAGATCTTTACCATAGACTGATTCATTCAGCAGTACTGGCATTACGGCGGGATTGAGGCATGACTGTCAGATGAAGACCTGTTCAGTGATGCTGGCGCTATGGCAAGGCTAAGGACTGACTGTCAGATGGCGACCTGTTCAGTGGTGCCGGCACTATGGCTGGATTAAAGACATTTTGTCCTCCTAATCAAAGTCAATACATTACTTTTACTTAGATAAGTGACTGTGACACTGAAAGGATACAATTGTCTGACTGTAGACTATACCGTATGCAGTATAGTATACAGTATTATGTGTTATTGCATATTTTGGCTTTATGATACATTATAATTTGGTACGTTTTGTTAATGATAATCTAACTTAACCACATGTAATCTAGCCTAACCTAACGCAACTCAGCATAAATAATGTCAACCAAGAATTTTGCTGAAAACAGAGTGCAAAAAACGGGCGTAGGATTGAAGAGGACAGGGAATGTTCATCATTTGGGAATCAGAAAGCAAAAAAAATAACGTTAAACAATGTAATGGTATAGAAAACCGAGGTTGAAGAATGAGACGCTTTTACAGCATTTGAGACTCTTATTGAGGAAACGTTTCGCCAGCCAGTGGCTTCTTCAGTCCAATACAGAGAAGAATGGTGAAAGATGAGGAGAATGAGGTAATCAGTCCCTCAGCCTAGAGTTGTGTTCAGTCCATTATTGATGGAAAACATTGACTCCAGGCTGAGAGACCGATTACCTCATTCTTTTCCTCATCTTAAACCGATCTTCTCTGTATTAGACTGAAGAAGCAACTGGCTGGCGAAACATTTCCTGAATAAGAGTCTCAAATGCTGTAAAAGCGTCTCATTCTTCAACGTCGGTTTTCTATACCATTACATTGTTTAACGTTAATTTTCTGCTTTCTGATTCCCAAATGTTTCTGATTCCCAAATGAGGAACATTTTCAGCACAGTTAAGGATACACTGGTCAACAGATATTCTGGCTATGTGCTTTGTATAAAGTTGTCTTCCGTCAACGCAGGTGGAGTGACTACGGGTCTTGAAGCTTTTGATTCTCACAGAGCAGGGGATAGCCACTGACCGCAAGAAGCACCAAACGAGCAGCTACTGCTGGTGGCTTCCAGGCGTTGCAGCCAGAAGTTTGCCGTGTCTTTTCAACGTGAACTAACAAGCAGCTCTGTTGCATCTCTGTTGCCGAGATGCAACAGAGCCTGATGTTCCAGCGTTTGCGTGCATGTCCCCGAGGTAATTACACTTGTTTTCTTTTCTGCGCGTCATTCTGTGCTCTAAGGGGGATGGAGGAATCTGGCCAATTGCTGCTGGCAATTCCCTGTACTACCTCGTTGCTAGGGCAACCGTGAAAATGGCCTCGATGTGGCTATCTAAATAATACAACACTTCCAGATGAGGGAAAATGAGCCGAAAATTACTTCTGAATAATTAATCACGAAGCGGTATTAAGTCCTCCTAGAATGCAACTGCTTCCTGCACCAGCCTTGTGAATTGTTGATGTTCCCCGAGGTGTGTGTGCTCACCCCAGTTCTCACAGAGTTGTGTTTGGAGAGAGAGAGTCGCAGCTCCTGGCCCCGGATTTTAAACCACAATAGCTACAAATGCAGTATAATGCAATCCTTTATTGACTACGTTTCACCCTCTGTGTCGTAGAAACGTAGTCAGTAAAGCATCGCATTGTACTGGATTTGTATTTATTTTTCCATCGTGTCGGTATTTTATACCATTTATCGCCGGCATTATTGCTTATTGGCCTCATAAGTCCTATCATACCCACTCTTGAAACTGCGCATTGCGTTGTTTCTATCACGTCATCTTGATCATTCCACTTAGCTTCCATGTTTGACTCCTCGCCCTTATACCTTGCATTTCAAATAGTCTGTCTCTCTGCTTAGTCATCATATATGTCGCAATCATTTCTTACTCAGTCCTCCTCTGTTCTAAGGTCATCGGTTTCAATTCCTTTAGTCTGTCTTCATAACTCAATTCTCAGCACAGGTATTAATCCTGTTGCAAATCGCTGGATATTTTCCGAGCTTTGTTTTTTTGTTCTACGTAAATAGATGTTAACTTACGCTAATTAAACCTAGATTAACAAATATTATCATAGCGTATAAATCAACAAACTTCAAAATATGCAAAAATATCAGTCGTGTATCCAAGACAGGTTGACTGGATGACTTATTCCACTGTGAACAAACAAAGCCAGTTTATCTTCAATAAATAACGCCTTGGGATGCCGACTCCACTGAAATATTCTGTTGTACCATCCACCCTAAGAATGCAGCAACTTTTTCTGAAGTCCTTATACACAAATGAGTCTCCTAGTACTAAAAATGTTACTCTATTTGTATCTATCACCACTGACGTAGCCGGACTAGACCCAGTGACCTAATTGTTACTATGACGGCCACCACAACAGCGGCTGCTTTCTTATCCTTGCGGTACTTAGCGGTCTGAGTGACTTAAAGGGTAACACTTAAAATCAGTTACCTCAACGAGAGTTATGGAGAGAGGGAGAGTCGAATTTCAACACATATCGATCATCGCTATACTTTTCTATATCCATTCTGATTAGACTTACATTAAGGTTGGTTCTAATTATTTGAGTAGGAGACAGTATACAGTACCTACGATGGCATAATTTTATTACAGGATTTTCCTGACTTACAAAACTTTACACCCCATCTACTTTATGAATAGCCTATCCCCCCTCCCCCCATAAAAATTGTTAAGACCTATACTTTCTTCAGTGGCAATGTATTCCATGGCTTTCCTGACTGGCCTTGTTGCTTTCTCTTGCATAAATGCATTTTCGAATTCACATGTAGTAAACTCAGTGAATATTATTTGCAAATTATGGAATGTCAACATTAATAATTATAGTTAATGATAATGTGGATAGTTAATTCACTCTTGTTTGATACGACTTAAATTCTGAGACGTAAATTCTGCTCAAGGGATCCCAATTTTCCTATACTATATGAAGGGCTTTTAACATTCAAGAAATTTAAATAACGATAGATTAAACCCTATGGGCCTTTTTTTGCCATAAATACTTTCATGCAAAGTCTTGAGTTTTCCTTAAGAACAGTACGTGGCTGCAGTACGTGGCTGCAATACGTGGCTGCAGTACGTGGCTGCAGTACGTGTAAAATCAGGTCTAATTCGTTCAGCACCCTGAGTACGTCCCTCAAGGGAAATTCACTAATATCAGTAAGGCAAATCTTCAAAGTGAATATAAACAGCATGACTAGCGTCCTGGTTGTCAACACTCTATTTTTTAAAGCTAGTAAGAAAGTAACCAATTCGGGTGTTCAGAATAGGTGACTTGCAATTTTTTAAGCATGAGACGTATTTATAACATTTTCTAAATTAGATTTCACTAAGAACTTTATTCAGCACAAAACACTGCTCATTTTTTTTTTACTTATTTATAAAGAGAAGAACAGCTTAAATGTAAAAACAAGATTCTTCCCTAAAATGTGAACGATTCGTCTAGAAATTATATCACCATAAAGTCACTTTTAAAGAAAGGTTTTTCAGATGACACCCCAACGAGCTCTGGCAGCTGAAAGATCCCGTGCTCAGGTTGTGATAAATGTTACTCTGGGTAATCAAATTACTTTTAAATGTCAACTGTGTCAACATAAATAATTTTTACGAAATGTGGATAAAATGTGGTGTTTTAAGACAAAAGTATAGTCACAATATATATAAATAAAATGACGCTTGTGTTGATTGAGTACAAAAATATACAGAGACACAATAGGAATCATTTATAATTAATAATATTTCAAATTTCAATATTTTGACGGAGATTATCGTGCCTTTACTAAACACCTTCATTAACCTTAATATATAAATGAGAAAAAAATGAAGAGAAAGAGAACAAAAAAGGCACAATACCGTGACTGGAACAATATACAAATAACCCGCACATAGGAGAGACAAGCTTACAACAACGTTTCGGTCCGAATTGGACCGTTTACAAGTAACTTATGACGAAACGTCAAAAGCTTCTCTCTCCTATGTGCGGGTTATTTGTGTATAGAATAGAAAAAGTAAGTCTGAGTCCTACGTAACTGCCGTAATGCCGCCTCTGCTGTGTCAACGTAACTGCTGAAGTGCCGCCTCTGCTGTGTCAACGTAACTGCTGAAGTGCCGCCTCTGCTGTGTCAACGTAACTGCTGAAGTGCCGCCTCTGCTGTGTCAACGTAACTGCTGAAGTGCCGCCTCTGCTGTGTCAACGTAACTGCTGAAGTGCCGCCTCTGCTGTGTCAACCGTAATGCCGCCTCTGCTGTGTCAACGTAACTGCTGAAGTGCCGCCTCTGCTGTGTCAACGTAACTGCTGAAGTGCCGCCTCTGCTGTGTCAACGTAACTGCCGTAATGCCGCCTCTGCTGTGTCAACGTAACTGCTGAAGTGCCGCCTCTGCTGTGTCAACGTAACTGCTGAAGTGCCGCCTCTGCTGTGTCAACGTAACTGCCGTAATGCCGCCTCTGCTGTGTCAACGTAACTGCCGTAATGCCGCCTCTGCTGTGTCAACGTAACTGCTGAAGTGCCGCCTCTGCTGTGTCAACGTAACTGCCGTAATGCCGCCTCTGCTGTGTCAACGTAACTGCTGAAGTGCCGCCTCTGCTGTGTCAACGTAACTGCCGTAATGCCGCCTCTGCTGTGTCAACGTAACTGCTGAAGTGCCGCCTCTGCTGTGTCAACGTAACTGCCGTAATGCCGCCTCTGCTGTGTCAACGTAACTGCCGTAATGCCGCCTCTGCTGTGTCAACGTAACTGCCGTAAAGCCGCCTCTGCTGTGTCAACGTAAGTGCCGCCTCTGCTGTGTCAACGTAAGTAATGCCGCCTCTGCTGTGTCGTAACTGTAAGTGCCGCCTCTGCTGTGTCAACGTAACTGCTCAACGTAAGTGCCGCCTCTGCTGTGTCAACGTAACTGCTGAAGTGCCGCCTCTGCTGTGTCAACGTAACTGCTGAAGTGCCGCCTCTGCTGTGTCAACGTAACTGCTGAAGTGCCGCCTCTGCTGTGTCAACGTAACTGCTGAAGTGCCGCCTCTGCTGTGTCAACGTAACTGCAGTAATGCCGCCTCTGCTGTGTCAACGTAACTAACTGCTGTGTCAACGGAACTGCCGTAATGCCGCCTCTGCTGTGTCAACGTAACTGCCGTAATGCCGCCTCTGCTGTGTCAACGTAACTGCCGTAATGCCGCCTCTGCTGTGTCAACGTAACTGCCGTAATGCCGCCTCTGCTGTGTCAAAGTAACTGCCGTAACTGCTGTGTCAACGTAACTGCCGTAATGCCGCCTCTGCTGTGTCAACGTAACTGCCGTAATGCCGCCTCTGCTGTGTCAACGTAACTGCCGTAATGCCGCCTCTGCTGTGTCAACGTAACTGCCGTAATGCCGCCTCTGCTGTGTCAACGTAACTGCCGTAATGCCGCCTCTGCTGTGTCAACGTAACTGCCGTAATGCCGCCTCTGCTGTGTCAACGTAACTGCCGTAATGCCGCCTCTGCTGTGTCAACGTAACTGCCGTAATGCCGCCTCTGCTGTGTCAACGTAACTGCCGTAATGCCGCCTCTGCTGTGTCAACGTAACTGCCGTAATGCCGCCTCTGCTGTGTCAACGTAACTGCCGTAATGCCGCCTCTGCTGTGTCAACGTAACTGCCGTAATGCCGCCTCTGCTGTGTCAACGTAACTGCCGTAATGCCGCCTCTGCTGTGTCAACGTAACTGCCGTAATGCCGCCTCTGCTGTGTCAACGGATGAACTTACAGAAAAAACTAACACAGTGTGGAAAATTTTACTAATAACAATCGTATTAAAGTGTCATATTCATGTTGATATTCACATGGCGTTCTACTTACGGTAGGCCTCCTGCAGTGCTCCAGACTATTCTGTTTTATATAGGATTCCATCCATCTGGCATGGGAGATTTATACGTGTACTGGAAATTTATGTATGTCGTGCCGAATAGGTAAATTTGGTCAGTTAGCAAGAGCTCATTTAAAATTAAGTCCTTTCTAAAAATTTTCTCTTATACGTTTAAAGATTTTTTTTTCATTTACGGGAACGTAAAAATTAATAATTTTGTACCAAAAGCACCTTAGAAAACTTACCTAACGTTATTACAACAAGCGCAATTTAATTTAGCCTAATTCAACTAAATATATTTTATGTAAGTTTACAATCATTTAATAATAAACAAACACAATTAAATATATTTTTTCGTTAGTTTCAGAATGATTTTACCGAAATTATTGCATACACAAATTTTCGCTTGCTTTATACAGTATGAATAGCGTTGCTTAAACAGCAACGCTATTCTTGCTTATTCGGCACGACATTTTTGTAACATTATGAAAAAAATATATCTTTATATATATATAAATGAGTTCTTGCTAATATATATATATATATATATATATATATATATATATATATATATATATATATATATATATATATATATATATATATATATATATATATATATATATATATATATATATATATATATGGACTGTATTCTCAATAATTCTGAAAAGAAAAGAACGGTTTCACTCTTAGTTTATTACGAGTTTTTCTCCGGTGCGAGATGAGGGAGTGCTGGGCGACGCCCCGTTGGCGTTATTGGATTATACAGGTAATTCCAGGTGTGAGGATGGTAGGGGGGGTTAGGGAGAGCAGGAGAATGAGAATGAAATAAGAGAAGGTTGGGAATGAGTTGAAGTAAGGGGATGAGAGACTTGAACGAAAGGGGTGATAAAATATAAGTAGGAGATGAGAGACTGGAAGATAAGGGATGAGAGGAGAGAAGTAAAGGAATGTGAAAACGGGACGAAAGGAATGAGAAAGATGGGAAAATGGAAGAAAAGGCGATGACAGCAAGGATCTCTGCAATAGAAATGATAGAAACGAAAATGGTGAGGAATGAGAGAAATAGGAGGGAGGGAGAGGCTACAGAAATGGGCTGGAAATATGTGAAGGATATATAGAACTCTGATAGAGGGAGACAAAAGTGGAAGATATATGGAAGTATTGTGAGTGGGAGATGATGGATGTGAAAGTTTAGAATAGTGAGCTGAGACAATGCGATGAATGGAGGCACAGTAGCAACAATGGATGGATAAGACGTATTAAACTTCAGGAGACGAGAGGGAGAAGGGAGAGGGAGAGAGAGAGAGAGAGAGAGAGAGAGAGAGAGAGAGAGAGAGAGAGAGAGAGAGAGAGAGAGAGAGAGAGAGAGAGAGAGAGAGAGAGAGAGACAGAGAGACAGAGAGACAGAGAAAGAGAGAGAATTATACAACGTTTCGACCCATGAATTTACTCAGTGCTCTTGTAAATTAAAAAAGTTATATAAACCTACATAATCCCTCCGAAAAATAATACTAAAATAACATGACTTTCTTCCACGAAAAAAAAAAAATACACGATTAAGTAAAATTTTATGTCTCCGAGATTTAATAAACTTCGTTAGGGAAAAAAAAATATTAAATTGTTATCGTATAAATACGTTCTTAAAATTTCCCGGAGGTCACATCCATCATCTTAGTAATTTTTGAAAACCACGACCTATACGAAAAAGCTGACACAATGGTCAGACAGGTAAAATGTAGTCAGCTCAATGCTTAAAGGCAAATTGAGAGGGATTGGGAGCGAGATTAGCTACAATCATATAGTTATGCGTAAGACGTGAGTAAATAATCTTGAATCTGCAGGTAATCCTCTCATAATGACGATGACTGTTACAGGGGGAACAGGATAAGCGACGAAGTCCTCAATAATGCCACACCTTATATAGCTTGATGATCTAAGGTACTGGGTCCGTCTCGCTTCAAGAAATCTGTTGCAGATTAAGCTGAATAAGAAGTTATTGGGTCAGCATCGGCTCATTCATTTCCTGAGATCCCGATATGTCCAGGAAACCAAGAGAACTCAACGTCCTTGTGCCGTTGGTGGAGGGAGAGAGGGAGGGAGAGAGAGAAAGAGAGAGAGACCCCATCAACTTCCTAATGGAAAATATTGACTCCCTTCTACTACAACACATCTGTCAACATATTATAATTGTTGGTGACCTCAACCAGCACCTTATACAGAGGGACTTTGATGACCTTCTTGCAGTGTTTGACATGAGAAACTTTGTTGATTTCCCTACTCATATCTCTGGCTCCTCCCTTGACCCAGTAGTGAGTGATCTGGCAGAAGGCATAGTCACTTGTCAACCCCTCGGCTACGTTGGATCGTCTGACCACAAGGCTGTTTTTACGACACTTAAGATCCCAACAGAACGAGGTGAGGAGTCCACACGCACAACCTGGCTATGGGAAAGAGGTAATTGGCCAGCCCTTTGCTCTGAGCTCGCCACCACCGATTGGAATGCTCTTCTCCAAGGGGATGTTGACAACCAAGTGAAAGCCTTCACTGGACACATCCTTAATCTACAACAAGAACACATTCCTCACCGGCAATATGTGACGAAGCCTACAGATCAGCCTTGGTTTGGCTTTCGTTGTAGAGAGGCTGCTACTGCTAAGTACAAAGCATGGCGAAGGTATAAGAGACATCCTACCACCTATAACAGGAACTTGCACACGCAAGCCTGTAGGCATATGGGTGATGTTCAAAAGTGGGCCATTGCTAAATGGGAGGTGGAAACTAAAAGAAAGCTAGCATCAGGTAGGGTAGGCTCCAAAACCTGGTGGTCCCTGGTCAAGGACAGACAAGGTTATCTGCCTGATGAACTTATTCCACCTCTAAATCGACAGGATGGGACCACCTCTACTAGTAGTCAAGAGAAGGCGGACCTCTTTGCTGAACACTTTGCTACCAAAATGCAAGTTCCTGATCCAGCAAGGGTCCCTCCTTGGCTAGCTGCAAGAACTGTGTCAAAACTGTCAGTGGTGACAATAAGGCAGGAGGAGGTGCATTTCCTTCTTAAATCGCTGGACCAAGAAAAGGCTGTGGGCCCAGACAAGTTGAGCCCAAGATTGTTGAGAAGATGTGCAGACCAGCTAGCAGCACCTCTAACTCGCATCTTTCAGCACTGCCTAGTACAGTGTAAATGGCCCTCTCTATGGAAAGAGGCAAATGTAGTCCCTGTTCACAAAAAGAAGAGCAGAGCAGAAATCAGCAACTACAGACCAGTGTCACTCCTGTCAATCACTGGTAAGATCCTTGAGACAATAATCTCAAGACAAATGACAGAGTTTTTTGACTACCACTCACTACTTTGTGATCGTCAATATGGCTTCAGGAAAGGTTACTCTGCTGCTGATCTGTTGTTAAACCTCTCCACTAAGTGGCACCAGTCACTGGATGAATCCAAAGTCAGCTGTGTGGTAGCACTGGACATTGCTGGCGCTTTCGACCGGGTGTGGCACCAGGGCCTCTTAGCAAAACTTCAAGCACTGGGAATTGCAGGCTCTACGCTATGTCTCCTCAGTGATTACCTTCATGGTAGATCTCTAAGTGTAGTTCTCAATGGAACGGAATCAGCAAGACATCCTATTGGGGCAAGTGTTCCACAAGGAAGCGTGCTGGGTCCATTGTTATGGAATGTCTACTTCAACGACCTTCTTCATCTCATCCCAGAATCACATGCATATGCAGACGACTGTACACTGACATTCACTTATCCAAGAGAAGAAATGCCAGCTGCTCTAAGCTACATCAATCACCAGCTGAGAGCTATATCAGCTTGGGGAAATAGATGGCAAGTAACATTTGCACCTGAGAAAACGCAAATGATGATCGTCTCTAGGCACCATGATGGTAATGCTGGTGCAGTAGTAAGGATGAATGGGAGGGTGTTGGCACCTGGAGAAGAAGTTGATATCCTTGGGGTGAAATTTGACTCCAAACTAACCATGAAGAACCATGTTGTAAATCTTGCAAACAAGGCAGCCAGGAAGCTTACAGCACTTCGCCGTATCTCGCATCTGCTTGACAGTAGGGGTTGCAAGATCCTGTACGAGGCACAAGTACGCTCACACCTTGAGTATGCTCCACTTTCTTGGTTTGCCTGCCCCCCCTCTCATCTGCGACTGCTTGACAGAGTAGAGAACAGAGCAAGACGTCTCATCTCTCGCCTGGACCCATCCTGGATAGATCTGTCATTTCAGCAGAGCCTTCAACATAGGAGGGATGTGGGTGGCCTTACTGTTATGTACAAGGCCAATATTGTCAAAACACCACACTTGGATCCACTTCGAGGACAGCGTGAAACAAGCTTTTATGCCACAAGACGGGCAGAAAGCAGCAACTTCACTCTGGCTGTACCCTTCTCCAGAACATCACTCCATCTGAGATCATACATACCCAGGATGACTCGAGTATGGAACACATTTGTACAGCATAATGATGTCAACGAGATAAAGTCAGTTGATCAAATGAAAATGCTGGCCCACAGATGGCTCCAACTTCATCCTGTTCCCTACTTGTATGTCTCATAACAATAAAAATGCTTTCAAATGAGCTGATGTAGGTAACAGCTCTTAGCTTGCCAATAAAGTTAGGAATCCTTAACCTGTAAATAGCTTGTCAATAAAGCTAGGGATCCTTAACCTTGTCAAACCCTGTTTAAAAAAAAAAAAAAAAAAAAAAAAAAAGAGAGAGAGAGAGAGAGAAATAGAACAGAAAACGGAGACAATTACAAATAAAGTTAAATCCATCAAAGTGAGCAGCTCATTGAACATATGACCCAATCTAAAGCTTGTAGATTAAATCATTTCTCGCCTGCTGTTTACGCTTACCTTAGGATGAACTGCGAAACGTTCAGGAGGCCTCATTATGTGTTGCTCAGCTTCATGCTTCACTTCCCACTCCTGACTGACAAATGATAGAGTATATACTTAACCAGAGCAGGTTTTGTAGACCTGTGCTCTCACTGCACAGAAATTATAAACAACTTATCTTCCTATACGGTATCCGCCACCGAGACAGAAGCCTGGAACTCAAGTTCACTACCAGCGTCAACAAGAAATATTTCCAAACCATACCCCGGCCGGGATTGAACCCGCGGTCAGAGAGTCTCAAAACTCCAGACCGTCGCGTTAGCCACTAGACCAGCTAGCCACAATAAGATTCGTCCAACTAGGTATATTTCTACACCATAGGAAGGTTATCACAGGCACCACTAGCTAGAGATTCGTCTGTAAAAACTTGCATTTGTGGTCACAGTGGTGCCTGTGCTAACCTTCCTATGGTGTAGAAATATACCTAGTTGGACGAATCTTATTGTGGCTAGCTGGTCTAGTGGCTAACGCGACGGTCTGGAGTTTTGAGACTCTCTGACCGCGGGTTCAATCCCGGCCGGAGTATGGTTTGTTTGCAATCGTGTCATTACGATTTCGTGAGTCAAGAAATATTTCCTGAGCATGGTAACCAAGAACTAACCTTTTGGGGACTCCGAGTTACTGAGCTTTTACGGCCAGTCATTCCCAGAAGATATATCCAAGCACTCAGGGGCTTGGCTGACAAAGGAGATTGTAGATGAATGGTTCAAAGAACCGACATGTTGTTAAATTAGACACATGTGCAACTCTTGGGTATCTTTATTGAGGAAACGTTTCGCCACACAGTGGCTTCATCAGTCCATACAAAGGATTAACTTGAAGAACAGGAGGAGAATGAGGTAATCAGTCCCTCAGCCTTGAGTCGATGTGGTTAGTCCATCAATCTTGAATAGAATACGGCATAGGAGCGGAGAAGCAGCTTATAAACCGTATGACGGCTAATCGCCGTCACTTAAAAAAAACAACACTGACATACATTATACTCAACCAGGCAAAGCAGCCTCTACCTAACACAGGAATAAGGATCTCATTATATACCTGGTCTCATCTCAAATTTGTCATTTTTTCAGGTCACTATAAGTCACACCCTAACTCTCTGCCTATATATACTGTTATTTTATTCTCTGTATGTTAGAAGTGATCATAGTCTTAGGACTGAAACGTTTTTTAATGAATATGTCCAAGTGTTTTGCTCATGCGTTTTTTTTTCAAACCATATGGTCGGCATCAGTACCAAGATTTATACCAATGCTATAAATTATTTCACACCGATAGGGTCAATGGAAAGGGTGGTGGAGTGGCGATGTAGTGAGAAATACTTTAAACTGTTGCATTAGACAACATATATAGGTAAAAGCGATGCACGCTGTATCTATTTGGTTCCAGTTTCTGAAGGGACATAAAAAAAATTAATCTCGGAAATGATTTACTGGCCCCCCAAACCTTGAAGGGGAAACGCGGTAAGCTTATACGGGACAAAATTCGTAAAGCATGTGGATAAAATGTTGTGTAAAGGGAATATTTTTATGTTAGACAAATTTATTGGAGTAATTTAATAGTAAATCTCGAGTTTTGGTTCTTGCCAACGAGAAATCACTAATTAATAATGATCAAGTTAATAATGAGCTTGGGGAAAGCGATCACAAAGCACTGAGCTTCCATATATCAGTATATCAATATCATAGAAGTCAATGTCCCTGACTTCTGCTTGCCTGCTTTCATAAGACTGAGAAATTACCTGGTTGGGATGAACTAATGTGATCTTACTGGATATTAATCTGTGAGTCAGATAGGCTGTGATGGTTGCCAATATGATATTTTTCAAAACACAGTTCAAGCCGCCCAGGCTACTTATGTTCGAAATATATCAAGAAAAAAGGACTCTAAAAGGATAAACAATAGATTAAAACATCTCATAGGTCAAAACAGAGGCATTAATAGAAGAATCAAAACAGCAGAGGAACACTTAAGAAATCAATTGATTCAAGGGCTATAAATGAATGCTAGGAAGGACTTAGTAAATCATTGAATAGTCTTTTCAACGTTTCACTACACAGTGCCAGATAAATGGAAAACGGCAAAGGTGATATCTATCCACAAAGCAGGAGACAGTTCCTTATCTTAGAATTATAGACCACTGTGGGAAAACTGATGGAAGCAATAGTTGTTGAGGCTATTCAAAGCCAACTTGAAAAATAAATTGATCAACGAGTCTCAACACGGTTTTTCAAAGGGGTGTTCCTTTATTTACCTTTTTTTTCACCAAGGTATTTGAGGAGGTTGATCATGGTAATGAATATTATACAATGTATATGAACTTCAGTAAGGCTTTTAATAAAGTTTCACATCGGAGATTGTTGAGGAAAGTAGAGGCACAATGAGGAGAAATTAGTGTGGAGACGTCACAAGCAGTGTTCCACAGGGGACAGTGGTGGGCCCTTTGTTCACAACATACTTGAACGACATAGACGAGGGAATAAATAGCAACATAAGCAAATTTGCCGATGTCACTAAAATAGGTAGTCCGATTAATTCTGACTAGGACACAAGTGCGCTACAGGAAGATAACATAAAAATGGAGGAACAACGCAACAGATCTATTGGCCCATACTAGGCAGGTTTTTCTCAAACCCCAACCCAAACCTCTTTTCAATGCTACCCTAGGAATAGACTGATGCAGTGGTCATAGAAATGGCAAGCGCAGTTTTAATATAGACAAATGCAAAGTTCTAAGCCTTGGAAATTAAAATAACATTGATTCTTATGAACTAAATAATGTAAATCTTAATCACTCTGAATGCGAGAAAGATTTAGGAGTTCTGGTTAGCAGTAATCTAAAACCAAGACAACAGTGCATAAGTGTTCGCAATACAGCGAATAGAATTCTTGGCTTCATATCGAGAAGTATAAATAACATGAGTCGTCAGGTTATTCAAGTCTATATATCGTTAGCATATATTTTGATTATGCTACACAGTTCTGGTCACCGTATTAGATAATGGGCATAAATGCGCTGGAAGATAGACGAAGAAGTTTATTCCCCCATGTATCAGAAATCTTTCCTGCGAGGATAGACTGAGGGCACTTAATCTGCACTCTCTAGAAAGGAATAGAATTAGGGGGGATATGATTGATGTATATAAATGGAAACCAGGAATAAATAAAAGGGATATAAAAAAAACGTGCTGAAATATTTAACCAAGACAATACTCGCAGTAATGGGTTCAAGTTAGAACAAATTAGATTTAAGCTGCAACATTCACAACTCAGGCTTCACACTGTCTCCAGTCTTCTTGCTGCAACATTCACCACTCAGGCTTCACACTGTCTCCAGTCTTCTTGCTGCAACATTCACCACTCAGGCTTCACACTGTCTCCATCCAGTCTTCTTGCTGCAACATTCACCACTCAGGCTTCACACTGTCTCCAGTCTTCTTGCTGCAACATTCACCACTCAGGCTTCACACTGTCTCCAGTCTTCTTGCTGCAACATTCACCACTCATGCTTCACACTGTCTCCATCCAGTCTTCTTGCTGCAACATACGCCACTCATGCTTCACACTGTCTCCATCCAGTCTTCTTGCTGCAACATCCTCCACTCAGGCTTCACACTGTCTCCATCCAGTCTTCTTGCTGCAACATTCACCACTCAGGCTTCACACTGTCTCCAGTCTTCTTGCTGCAACATTCACCACTCAGGCTTCACACTGTCTCCAGTCTTCTTGCTGCAACATTCACCACTCAGGCTTCACACTGTCTCCAGTCTTCTTGCAGCAACATTCAACACTCAGGCTTCACACTGTCTCCAGTCTTCTTGCTGCAACATTCACCACTCAGGCTTCACACTGTCTCCAGTCTTCTTGCTGCAACATTCACCACTCAGGCTTCACACTGTCTCCAGTCTTCTTGCAGCAACATTCACCACTCAGGCTTCACACTGTCTCCAGTCTTCTTGCTGCAACATTCACCACTCAGGCTTCACACTGTCTCCAGTCTTCTTGCTGCAACATTCACCACTCAGGCTTCACACTGTCTCCAGTCTTCTTGCAGCAACATTCACCACTCAGGCTTCACACTGTCTCGTCTTCTTGCAGCAACATTCACCACTCATGCTTCACACTGTCTCCAGTCTTCTTGCAGCAACATTCACCACTCATGCTTCACACTGTCTCCAGTCTTCTTGCTGCAACATTCACCACTCAGGCTTCACACTGTCTCCAGTCTTCTTGCTGCAACATTCACCACTCATGCTTCACACTGTCTCCAGTCTTCTTGCAGCAACATTCACCACTCATGCTTCACACTGTCTCCAGTCTTCTTGCTGCAACATTCACCACTCATGCTTCACACTGTCTCTAGTCTTCTTGCTGCAACATTCACCACTCATGCTTCACACTGTCTCCAGTCTTCTTGCAGCAACATTCACCACTCAGGCTTCACACTGTCTCCATCCAGTCTTCTTGCTGCAACATTCACCACTCAGGCTTCACACTGTCTCCAGTCTTCTTGCAGCAACATTCACCACTCATGCTTCACACTGTCTCCAGTCTTCTTGCAGCAACATTCACCACTCATGCTTCACACTGTCTCCAGTCTTCTTGCTGCAACATTCACCACTCAGGCTTCACACTGTCTCCAGTCTTCTTGCTGCAACATTCACCACTCATGCTTCACACTGTCTCCAGTCTTCTTGCTGCAACATTCACCACTCATGCTTCACACTGTCTCCAGTCTTCTTGCTGCAACATTCACCACTCATGCTTCACACTGTCTCCAGTCTTCTTGCTGCAACATTCACCACTCAGGCTTCACACTGTCTCCAGTCTTCTTGCAGCAACATTCACCACTCAGGCTTCACACTGTCTCCAGTCTTCTTGCTGCAACATTCACCACTCAGGCTTCACACTGTCTCCAGTCTTCTTGCAGCAACATTCACCACTCATGCTTCACACTGTCTCCAGTCTTCTTGCAGCAACATTCACCACTCATGCTTCACACTGTCTCCAGTCTTCTTGCTGCAACATTCACCACTCAGGCTTCACACTGTCTCCAGTCTTCTTGCTGCAACATTCACCACTCAGGCTTCACACTGTCTCCAGTCTTCTTGCAGCAACATTCACCACTCAGGCTTCACACTGTCTCCAGTCTTCTTGCAGCAACATTCACCACTCAGGCTTCACACTGTCTCCAGTCTTCTTGCAGCAACATTCACCACTCAGGCTTCACACTGTCTCCAGTCTTCTTGCTGCAACATTCACCACTCATGCTTCACACTGTCTCCAGTCTTCTTGCTGCAACATTCACCACTCAGGCTTCACACTGTCTCCAGTCTTCTTGCTGCAACATTCACCACTCAGGCTTCACACTGTCTCCAGTCTTCTTGCTGCAACATTCACAACTCAGGCTTCACACTGTCTCCAGTCTTCTTGCTGCAACATTCACCACTCAGGCTTCACACTGTCTCCAGTCTTCTTGCTGCAACATTCACCACTCATGCTTCACACTGTCTCCAGTCTTCTTGCTGCAACATTCACCACTCAGGCTTCACACTGTCTCCAGTCTTCTTGCTGCAACATTCACCACTCAGGCTTCACACTGTCTCCAGTCTTCTTGCTGCAACATTCACCACTCAGGCTTCACACTGTCTCCAGTCTTCTTGCTGCAACATTCACCACTCAGGCTTCACACTGTCTCCAGTCTTCTTGCTGCAACATTCACCACTCAGGCTTCACACTGTCTCCAGTCTTCTTGCTGCAACATTCACCACTCATGCTTCACACTGTCTCCAGTCTTCTTGCTGCAACATTCACCACTCATGCTTCACACTCATATAAGAGCATCGGTATAACTATACTCTCATACATTCCCATCTTTGCTTCCATGGATAATGTTGTTAGTCTCCACAGACTCCTCAATGCACCACTCACATTTTTCCCCTCGTTAATTCTACGACTGAATGACAATAAAAATACAATAAAAATGTAGGTTAGAAGTATTCCAGGAAGACTTGACCTGGTGACTCAACAAACTTTACCTCCCGATGATCCAACTTGGCCACCAAGCTTCCTACCTTCTTTTATACCGTTCTTTTTTCTTGGTAGAGAGGGTTATATTATGCTTTGCTATATTATGTTATGTTTTATTTTGTCATATTATACTTTATTATATTAATATTATGTCACATTATATTAATAAGATATTAACATAACATGGAGATAAATGCGATACATTGCCGACACAATGGAAAAGTAGACACACATGCGATATAATAAGATTCTTTATAGACAACGTTTCGCCCACAAGTCACACACACAGCTACCAGAGCAGGTACGTGAGGCAGCATAATGAAATAAAGAGTCAGGTGGAGAATTTTGAAGTTGATTGCTCAGAAGAGGTTGGAGTTGACAAAGACTGAGGGATCGACTGGTGGTGTTGTTACTCTTGACGTAGTCAGACTGAGGGATCGACTGGTGGTGGTGTTACTCTTGACGTAGTCAGACTGAGGGATCGACTGGTGGTGTTGTTACTCTTGACGTAGTCAGACTGAGGGATCGACTGGTGGTGTTGTTACTCTTGACGTAGTCAGACTGAGGGATCGACTGGTGGTGGTGTTACTCATGACGTAGTCAGACTGAGGGATCGACTGGTGGTGTTGTTACTCATGACGTAGTCAGACTGAGGGATCGACTGGTGGTGTTGTTACTCATGACGTAGTCAGACTGAGGGATCGACTGGTGGTGTTGTTACTCATGACGTAGTCAGACTGAGGGATCGACTGGTGGTGGTGTTACTCACTGGTGGTGTTGTTACTCTTGACGATCGACTGGTGGTGTTGTTACTCTTGACGTAGTAAGACTGAGGGATCGACTGGTGGTGTTGTTACTCTTGACGTAGTAAGACTGAGGGATCGACTGGTGGTGTTGTTACTCTTGACGTAGTAAGACTGAGGGATCGACTGGTGGTGTTGTTACTCTTGACGTAGTAAGACTGAGGGATCCACTGGTGGTGTGGTTACTCTGACGTAGTAAGACGTAGTCAGACTGAGGAATCGACTGGTGGTGGTGTTACTCTTGACGTAGTCAGACTGAGGAATCGACTGGTGGTGTTGTTGACGTAGTCTGAGGAATCGACTGGTGGTGTTGTGACGTAGTCAGACTGAGGGATCGACTGGTGGTGTTGTTACTCTTGACGTAGTAGTGAGGAATCGACTGTGTTGGGATCAGACTGAGGGATCGACTGGTGGTGTTGTTACTCTTGACGTAGTCAGACTGAGGGATCGACTGATGGTGTTGTTACTCTTGACGTAGTCAGACTGAGGGATCGACTGGTGGTGTTGTTACTCTTGACGTAGTCAGACTGAGGGATTGACTGATGGTGTTGTTACTCTTGACGTAGTCAGACTGAGGGATCGACTGGTGGTGTTGTTACTCTTGACGTAGTCAGACTGAGGGATCGACTGGTGGTGTTGTTACTCTTGACGTAGTCAGACTGAGGGATCGACTGGTGGTGGTGTTACTCTTGACGTAGTCAGACTGAGGAATCGACTGGTGGTGGTGTTACTCTTGACGTAGTCAGACTGAGGAATCGACTGGTGGTGGTGTTACTCTTGACGTAGTCAGACTGAGGGATCGACTGGTGGTGTTGTTACTCTTGACGTAGTCAGACTGAGGAATCGACTGGTGGTGGTGTTACTCATGACGTAGTCAGACTGAGGGATCGACTGGTGGTGTTGCTACTCATGACGTAGTCAGACTGAGGGATCGACTGGTGGTGTTGTTACTCATGACGTAGTCAGACTGAGGGATCGACTGGTGGTGTTGTTACTCATGACGTAGTCAGACTGAGGGATCGACTGGTGGTGTTGTTACTCATGACGTAGTCAGACTGAGGGATCGAGTCAGACTGAGGGATCGACTGGTGGTGGTGACGTAGTCAGACTGTTACTCTTGACGTAGTCAGACTGAGGGATCGACTGGTGGTGTTGTTACTCATGACGTAGTCAGACTGAGGGATCGACTGGTGGTGTTGTTACTCATGACGTAGTCAGACTGAGGGATCGACTGGTGGTGGTGTTACTCTTGACGTAGTCAGACTGAGGGATCGACTGGTGGTTGTGTTACTCTTGACGTAGTCAGACTGAGGGATCGACTGGTGGTTGTGTTACTCTTGACGTAGTCAGACTGAGGGATCGACTGGTGGTGGTGTTACTCTTGACAGGTCCAGCACATTTCTGAGGCAATCTTCCTTTTATTGTCTTTTTTTAATAAATCAGTGTTACAGTTTACGGGATGTAGTGTGAATGACGTCATCCATCACATCTCTCTTCAGGAAAAATGTTTGGTAAAGTCTGGTTATTTGGTTTTGATGGACAGTGCTCAGAGTGTCATCAGCTGTAATTAATGTTTGTTGCAGATTTTTGTATGCACTTATGTATCGTATAAAAAACTCACCAGTTTCGTGAAAATAAAATATCGCAGTACTGTATCGAGGAAGAACATAAAGGCACAATACCGTGACTGGAACAATACGTAAATAACTCGTGCACTGGAGAAAAAAACTTATGACGACGTTTTGGAAAATAGTTAACAAGTACTTTTCCCAGTTCTGGAGAGTATTTAGATGTGTGTGTAGTTAGACCATCCTCCACATTAATTAGCTTCAGGGAACCCCAAGATTGTTTATGTCGGCTGTTGCTGCATTTAACTCACTAATTATCAAACTCTTCCCGGTTAATAAACATGACAGTCGTTATTTGAATTACTTCCTCTTCAATTACATTAATACTAAAGACTAATTAACACAATACAATGTTACTTTTTCTCGTTAAGTAATGTAAATTTAATCAGGCACTCATGATGACACATTTAAGTTAGCAAGTAACAGAGACGAACATAGTGGAAAACTTTCTTCAACTTACATTCACAAATAACGTTGCTCAAGAAAGTGTTTCAACCAAATTAAGTTTCCAAGAATCAGTACACACTGCAGAGCAAACTTTTTTGGACAATGATCAACGTTTCGCTCTGTTCTTCAATGTGTCTCTTCCTCACTACTGACTCATGAAATTGCATTGGCCTGAAGTTTTACGGTTCGCTTTTCATGGGTTCCAACCCCACCTGTTCCGTGGTTTGTTCTTCACTACTGACTACAGTTTGCTATTTGGACAGAAGCTCAGCTTCAGAGACGAACTTTATAACTTTTAAACAAATAAATCATGAATATTGTTGCTAAATAGTACGAGTAAGAAGAATATAAACCACTACCTGGAGAGAATGTGAACATTATCTTCAGGTAGTGGTTTATTAAGGGTTATCTGTCTAGAAAGTTGAAGCAAGGTTAGACTACTAGAATCATATCTTCTTGCTCTCAACTCTTTCCTGTCACACTGCCAACAATGTTGCACCAGATGTTCCTACAACATTTGTTCTTACATATTTACATCATCTTCAGTCGAAAATGCCGACTGAAGATAATGTAAATTTATAAGAACATAAGAAAGGAGGAACACAGCAGTAGGCCTACTGGTTCATACTTGGCAGGTCCATGTGAAACTTAAACCCATTAACTAAAATATTCATTAACGATACTTTCTATATAGTCAGAGGCCAAATTACTGAAGAGTTTCAGACACAGAAAGAGAAGATATAGGGATCAGAAAAAATGGAGTATTGACCCAAAACTTAAAACCTATTCAATATCCCGGCGAGACATAGAGAGTAATATAATAAACAAAACTAATATTAACTAAAAATTTTCTTAATGTAAAATAAACTTAAGACAGTGCTGGCTCTCTTTTTAAAGGTATATGGAACTTTTATTGATGATAGATATTAGTCACACATTTGAAGACATTGCAACTCTGAGTTCAGTGAAATATTCGATATACTAAAGTATGATAGTAAACATAATCTAACCTTGTGCAACACTTGGGTATCTTTATTGTGGAAACGTTTCGCTAACCAGCGGCTTCCTCAGTCCAACACTGTGAAAAAGTGTAATTATAAGTGTTGCACATGTGACTAATTTATCACATCAGTAGAGGCCTAAAATCAGCTTTGCTTTCCGCCATTCTTCACTCTTGTGGAGGGTGGCGAGAGATGCTGCTGGTATCCCATCTTTGGCAGTATGGCAGGACAAAGAGACTGGACAGGGATTCTTCTTGCATATTATGCCTGGCAGTGTGGTAGGATGTAGTGGAGGATGGAGAGAAACTCTTCTGGTCCACCATTGTTGGCACTGTGACAAGAAGAAGATGAGAGCAAGAAGAGATAATTTTAGTAGTGTAACCTTGCTTCAACTTTCTAGACATAGCCTTTAATACCCATGAATCCCTACACTAACTTTTATATAGTATAGGATGATAAAGTCTACTTGAATTTAGGGAACTTAAACTACATGTGTTTAAGGCAAAAATACATATTTTCTAAATAAGTTTAACTTCAGGACCTAAGAGGTATATATTAATGTTGATACATTTATTACCATGGAAGACCTGCAGTCAAATACTGGAGTCGACGGCTGGTGTCCGAACTCCCCGAGGTCGAGTCCAGTATTCTGCCTTCTTCCTTTTACTGTTTTATTCTTATATTAAAACAATGTCACATAATTTATGGTATGTCATGAGCGAATGAGATCATTCAGCACATCAGCTGTAATCAGAAAATTAATAAAAGTTTACTCATTCATTCTCCAGACTTTAGAGCATAAATACAAAAAACTAAGTCATCCACTTATAACATGAGGTCACGATCATCACCAACTATAACATATCATCTACACAAAATAAATCTAAGAATCACCAACTAAGACTTAACATGAGCACATTCAATTAAGACATGACATAATCACAACAAATTCAAGACATGAGACATACACCAAGACTTCAACAAGAAAGTCATAACGTGAGCACCAAAACTAAGACATACACCTCCAACTAAGACATGAGTCATAACCAAATCTAAGATATATTCGAAATCTAAGACAGGAATACAAAATAAGCCATGTCACGATTACCAACTATAACATATCATGCCCCCCCCCAAAAAAAAAAAAAATCTTAGAACCACCAACTAAGACATAACAATAACACACCTAAGACATGACATAATCACAACAAATTTATGACATAAGACATAACCAAAACTAACACACACACACACACACATACACACACTACTACCACCACCACCACCACCACCACCACCACCACCACCACCACCACCAACCAAGACATAACATAATCACAAAAAATTAAAGACACAATTACCACCAACTATAACATATCATATACACAAAAAAAGATTTAATAACTAGCAGCTATGGCATAACACGAATATACATCCAACTATGACATGACATAATCACAACAAATTTAAGACATGAAACATACACATCAAAACTTAGATATACACATAAAACCAAGATATCAGATATAACCAAAACTAAGACATATTAAAAAAATTTAAGATATGAGCACAAAATAAGCACAAAAAATACCTTGTCACGATCACCACCAACTGTATCATATCATGTAACCCCCAGAAACTCTAACAACCACCAACTGTATCATATCATGTAACCCCCAGAAACTCTAACAACCACCAACTGTATCATATCATGTAACCCCCAGAAACTCTAACAACCACCAACTGTATCATATCATGTAACCCCCAGAAACTTTAACAACCACCAACTGTATCATATCATGTAACCCCCAGAAACTCTAACAACCACCAACTGTATCATATCATGTAACCCCCAGAAACTCTAACAACCACCAACTGTATCATATCATGTAACCCCCAGAAACTCTAACAACCACCAACTGTATCATATCATGTAACCCCCAGAAACTCTAACAACCACCAACTGTATCATATCATGTAACCCCCAGAAACTCTAACAACCACCAACTGTATCATATCATGTAACCCCCAGAAACTCTAACAACCACCAACTGTATCATATCATGTAACCCCCAGAAACTCTAACAACCACCAACTGTATCATATCATGTAACCCCCAGAAACTCTAACAACCACCTTCTGTATCATATCATGTAACCCCCAGAAACTTTAACAACCACCAACTGTATCATATCATGTAACCCCCAGAAACTCTAACAACCACCAACTGTATCATATCATGTAACCCCCAGAAACTCTAACAACCACCACTGTATCATATCATGTAACCCCCAGAAACTCTAACAACCACCAACTGTATCATATCATGTAACCCCCAGAAACTCATGTAACAACCTAACCACCTACTGTATCATATCATGTAACCCCCAGAAACTCTAACAACCAACTGTATCATATCATGTAACCCCCAGAAACTCTAACAACACCTTCTGTATCATATTATGTAACCCCCAGAAACTCTAACAACAACCTACTGTATCATATCATGTAACCCCCAGAAACTCTAACAACCACCAACTGTATCATATCATGTAACCCCAGAAACTCTAACAACCACCAACTGTATCATATCATGTAACCCCCAGAAACTCTAACAACCACCAACTGTATCATATCATGTAACCCCCAGAAACTCTAACAACCACCAACTGTATCATATCATGTAACCCCCAGAAACTCTAACAACCACCAACTGTATCATATCATGTAACCCCCAGAAACTCTAACAACTACCAACTGTATCATATCATGTAACCCCCAGAAACTCTAACAACCACCAACTGTATCATATCATGTAACCCCCAGAAACTCTAACAACCACCAACTGTATCATATCATGTAACCCCCAGAAACTCTAACAACCACCAACTGTATCATATCATGTAACCCCCAGAAACTCTAACAACCACCAACTGTATCATATCATGTAACCCCCAGAAACTCTAACAACCACCAACTGTATCATATCATGTAACCCCCAGAAACTCTAACAACCACCAACTGTATCATATCATGTAACCCCCAGAAACTCTAACAACCACCAACTGTATCATATCATGTAACCCCCAGAAACTCTAACAACCACCAACTGTATCATATCATGTAACCCCCAGAAACTCTAACAACCACCAACTGTATCATATCATGTAACCCCCAGAAACTCTAACAACCACCAACTGTATCATATCATGTAACCCCCAGAAACTCTAACAACCACCAACTGTATCATATCATGTAACCCCCAGAAACTCTAACAACCACCAACTGTATCATATCATGTAACCCCCAGAAACTCTAACAACCACCAACTGTATCATATCATGTAACCCCCAGAAACTCTAACAACCACCAACTGTATCATATCATGTAACCCCCAGAAACTCTAACAACCACCAACTGTATCATATCATGTAACCCCCAGAAACTCTAACAACCACCAACTGTATCATATCATGTAACCCCCAGAAACTCTAACAACCACCAACTGTATCATATCATGTAACCCCCAGAAACTCTAACAACCACCAACTGTATCATATCATGTAACCCCCAGAAACTCTAACAACCACCAACTGTATCATATCATGTAACCCCCAGAAACTCTAACAACCACCAACTGTATCATATCATGTAACCCCCAGAAACTCTAACAACTACCAACTGTATCATATGTAACCCCCAGAAACTCTAACAACTACCAACTGTATCATATCATGTAACCCCCAGAAACTCTAACAACTACCAACTGTATCATATCATGTAACCCCCAGAAACTCTAACAACTACCAACTGTATCATATCATGTAACCCCCAGAAACTCTAACAACTACCAACTGTATCATATCATGTAACCCCCAGAAACTCTAACAACCACCAACTGTATCATATCATGTAACCCCCAGAAACTCTAACAACAACCAACTGTATCATATCATGTAACCCCCAGAAACTCTAACAACCACTGTATCATACATGTAACCCCCAGTATCATATCATGTAACCCCAAGAAACTCTAACAACCACCAACTGTATCTTATTATGTAACCCCCAGAAACTCTAACAACCACCAACTGTATCATATCATGTAACCCCCAGAAACTCTAACAACCACCTACTGTATCATATCATGTAACCCCCAGAAACTCTAGCAACCAAACTGTATCATATCATGTAACCCCCAGAAACAACCAACTAAGACATAACATGAACACACCTAAGACATGACATAATCAAAACAAACTTATGACATGAGCTATTACCAAAACTAACACACACACCACCAGCTAAGACATAACATGTGGAGAAAAGTTTTAAGACATAATTACCACCAACTATTACATATCATATATGCAAAAAGAAAATCTAAGAGCTACCAACTAAGATATAACATTACCACCGTCTAATACAAGACATGATCACTACAAATTTAAGACATGAGACATAATCAAAATCTAAGACATATCCAAAAATCTAAGACATATACACAAAATAAGCACAAAAAATACCATGCCACGATCACCACCAACTGTAACATATCATGTACCCCAAAAAAAATAAAAATAAAAAATCTAAGAACCACCAAATAAGACATAACTTGAACAAACCTAACTAAGACATGATATAATCACAACAAATTTATTGCATGAGCCATTACCAAAACTAACACACACACACACACACACCACCAAAGGGAGAGAATAAATAGCGACATAAGCAAATTTGCTGATGACACCAAAATAGGCCGTCCAATTCATTCTAATGAGGACACTAGAGCACTCCAGGATGATTTGAATAGACTGATGCAATGGTCGGAGAAGTGGCAGATGCAGTTTAATATTGACAGATGCAGAGTTCTAAATGTTGGACAGGAAAATAACCATGCCACATATAAACTAAATAATGTAGACCTTAATACTACTGATTGCGAAAGGATTTAGGAGTTCTGGTTAGCAGTAACCTAAAACCAAGACAACAGTGCATTAGTGTTCGCAATAAAGCTAACAGAATTCTTGGCTTCATATCTAGAAGTATAAATAATAGAAGTCCTCAGGTTGTTCTTCAACTCTATATATCCTTGGTTAGGCCTCATTTAGATTATGCTGCTCAGTTCTGATCACCGTATTACAGAATGGATATAAATGCTCTGGAAAACGTACAGAGGAGGATGATAAAGATGATCCCATGTATCAGAAATCTTCCCTATGAGGAGAGACTGAGGGTCCTAAATCTGCACTCTCTCGAAAGGCGTAGAATTAGGGGGGATATGATCGAGGTGTATAAATGGAAAACATAAATGAATAAAGTGGATGTAGATAGCGTGCTGAAAATTTCCAGCCAAGACAGGACTCGCAGCAATGGTTTCAAGTTGGAAAAAATCAGATTCAGGAAGGATATAGGAAACCACTGGTTTGGTAATAGAGTTGTGGATGAGTGGAACAAACTCCCGAGCACAGTTATTGAGACTAAAACGTTGTGTAGTTTTAAAAATAGGTTAAATAACTACATGAGTGGGTGTGGGTAGGTGTGAGTTAGACCTGACTAGCTTGTGCTGCTGGGTCTAGTGCCGTGCTCCTTAATTAAGTGGAGGTGACCAGACTGGGTGGGTCATTGAGCTAATACGGGTGGGGGGACATGGACCTGCTCCGCATGAGTCAGTAGACCTGCTGCAGCGTTCCTTCTTTCTTATGTTCTTCATCAGAATATTGAAATATATAAAGTTACTGAATTCCCGAACATTCAGGAAGACTGATTTTTTACTGCCTCCAAGTTTTCGATTTTATCAAGACCAGTACAGTACAATAACACACAAGACCAGTACAGTAAAATAACACACAAGACCAGTACAGTACAATAACACAGAAGACCAGTACAGTACAATAACACAGAAGACCAGTACAGTACAATAACACAGAAGACCAGTACAGTACAATAACACAGAAGACCAGTACAGTACAATAACACACAAGACCAGTACAGTACAATAACACACAAGACCAGTACAGTACAATAACACACAAGACCAGTACAGTGCAATAACACTGAAGATCAGTACAGTACAATAACACAGACGACCAGTACAGTACAATAACACAGAAGACCAGTACAGTACAATAACACAGACGACCAGTACAGTACAATAACACAGACGACCAGTACAGTACAATAACACAGACGACCAGTACAGTACAATAACACAGACGACCAGTACAGTACAATAACACAGACGACCAGTACAGTACAATAACACAGAAGACCAGTACAGTACAATAACACAGACGACCAGTACAGTACAATAACACTGAAGACCAGTACAGTACAATAACACAGAAGACCAGTACAGTACAATAACACAGAAGACCAGTACAGTACAATAACACAGAAGACCAGTACAGTGCAATAGCAGTGAAGACCAGTACAGTACAATAGCTCTGTAGACCAGTACAGTACAATAACACAGAAGACCAGTACAGTACAATAACACAGAAGACCAGTACAGTACAATAACACAGAAGACCAGTACAGTACAATAACACAGAAGACCAGTACAGTACAATAACACAGAAGACCAGTACAGTACAATACACAGAAGACCAGTACAGTACAATAACACAGAAGACCAGTACAGTACAATAACACAGAAGACCAGTACAGTACAATAACACAGAAGACCAGTACAGTACAATAACACAGACGACCAGTACAGTACAATAACACAGAAGACCAGTACAGTACAATAACACAGAAGACCAGTACAGTACAATAACACAGAAGACCAGTACAGTACAATAACACAGAAGACCAGTACAGTACAATAACACAGACGACCAGTACAGTACAATAACACAGAAGACCAGTACAGTACAATAACACAGAAGACCAGTACAGTACAATAACACAGAAGACCAGTACAGTACAATAACACAGAAGACCAGTACAGTACAATAACACAGACGACCAGTACAGTACAATAACACAGAAGACCAGTACAGTACAATAACACAGAAGACCAGTACAGTACAATAACACAGACGACCAGTACAGTACAATAACACAGAAGACCAGTACAGTACAATAACACAGAAGACCAGTACAGTACAATAACACAGAAGACCAGTACAGTACAATAACACAGAAGACCAGTACAGTACAATAACACAGAAGACCAGTACAGTACAATAACACAGAAGACCAGTACAGTACAATAACACAGAAGACCAGTACAGTACAATAACACAGAAGACCAGTACAGTACAATAACACAGAAGACCAGTACAGTACAATAACACAGAAGACCAGTACAGTACAATAACACAGAAGACCAGTACAGTACAATAACACAGAAGACCAGTACAGTACAATAACACAGAAGACCAGTACAGTACAATAACACAGAAGACCAGTACAGTGCAATAGCACTGAAGACCAGTACAGTACAATAGCACTGAAGACCAGTACAGTACAATAACACAGAAGACCAGTACAGTACAATAACACAGAAGACCAGTACAGTACAATAACACAGAAGACCAGTACAGTACAATAACACAGATGACCAGTACAGTACAATAACACAGAAGACCAGTACAGTACAATAACACAGAAGACCAGTACAGTACAATAACACAGAAGACCAGTACAGTACAATAACACAGAAGACCAGTACAGTACAATAACACAGAAGACCAGTACAGTACAATAACACAGAAGACCAGTACAGTACAATAACACAGACGACCAGTACAGTGCAATAGCAGTGAAGACCAGTACAGTACAATAGCGGAAATATAAACACATATGCAGTATAATGTGATCCTTTATTGACTACGTTTCGCCCACACAGTGGGCTTTTTCAAGTCACAAACAGTTCTGTTTCTGACTTGAAAAAGCCCACTGTGTGGGCGAAACGTAGTCAATAAAGATCACATTATACTGCATATGTGTTTATATTTCCATTGTGTCGGTATTTTATACCATTTATTTCCACAGTACAATAGCACTGAAGACCAGTACAGTACAATAACACAGAAGACCAGTACAGTACAATAACACAGAAGACCAGTACAGTACAATAACACAGAAGACCAGTACAGTACAATAACACAGAAGACCAGTACAGTACAATAACACAGAAGACCAGTACAGTACAATAACACAGAAGACCAGTACAGTACAATAACACAGAAGACCAGTACAGTACAATAACACAGAAGACCAGTACAGTACAATAACACAGAAGACCAGTACAGTACAATAACACAGAAGACCAGTACAGTACAATAACACAGAAGACCAGTACAGTACAATAACACAGAAGACCAGTACAGTACAATAACACAGAAGACCAGTACAGTACAATAACACAGAAGACCAGTACAGTACAATAACACAGAAGACCAGTACAGTACAATAACACAGAAGACCAGTACAGTACAATAACACAGAAGACCAGTACAGTACAATAACACAGAAGACCAGTACAGTACAATAACACAGAAGACCAGTACAGTACAATAGCACTGAAGACCAGTACAGTACAATAGTACACTAACAAGAAGACCACACCAGTACAATAGCAGAAGACCTACAGTACAATGACCAGTACCTAACTATGACCATACCTAACTATGACCTCACCTAACTATGACCTCACCTAACTATGACCTCACCTAACTATGACCTCACCTAACTATGACCACACATGGGGAAATGAGAAAGGGAGTTCATCTGAGGGGACACAGATGGACTTCTGGAGACACGGAACTAGGAGACTCACACACACGCACTCACCTATGACCTCACGCGGATATGACCTTACCTATGACCACACCTGACGATGACCACACCTCACTATGACCTCACCTGACTATGACTACATCTATAATTAAATAAATAACAAAAAGGCACAATACCGTGACTGGAACGATACACAAATAACCCGCACATAAAAGAGAGAAGCTTACGACGACGTTTCGGTCCGACTTGGACCATTGACAAAGTCACACTAACAGAGGTGGAGCAGGACGGCTATATATAGGCAGGAAGAGGTGGAGGTAGTAGTAGTAGTAGTAGTAGTAGTAGTAGTAGTACAAGAATTGTATATAATACCGACAGGATGAAATGACACATGCACAACACCCGGGCATCCCCACCGTAGACGCTTCGCCATCCAGCCAGCCACTGGATGGCGAAACGTCCACAACAAAGACAACCAGACGCCGCACATGTGTCTTAATTTCATCAGTAGTTGTAGTAGAAGAAGAAGAGGTAGTAGTAGTGGTAGTGGTAGAAGTGGGAAATAAGGATGACGAGCCAGTCAAATACAAAGGAAGGGGAGCACTGCAAGAGAGCTAGATACCCACAGAGGGAGAGCAAGCGCACAGAGGTGCGTGAAAGGGGAAGTGGTGAAATAAAATAAATGAAGAAGGAACAGAAACACGAAACATCTATAATGACTCCTGACTATGACCACTCCTGACTGCGACCACACCTGACTAGACCAGCTAGAAAAGACCAAGTTTGCAACCAGCAAGATCAACTGGGGAAGAAAGGGCCAAAAGCTACAAAATGCAGAACCTGGGGAAGCACCAAGAAAATAGAAGTGGGGAGTGTGGAAAGGTTGACATCCGGGGGCCCACGAATGGAGACCTGGAAACATGAACCAGAAGCAGAGAGAAGGCAAGGGAAAGAGGGGCGTACCTTGGGAAGTGGAAAGGGAGGCAACATTAAAAACTAACCACTGGCCTCCACATGGCAGGGTCTGGTAACTAAGATATAACTAACTCTTAGGCTGACAGTGGTCGCAAATTAATAATTAACAGTTAATAATGTTTCCCGAAAACACGAGAAATAGCTGTGATAAAGTCTAAGAGGCCACAAATCACAGTAATCTAAGAGGCAAGGCTGAGTCTCAACACCTACAAATACAATTCAGTTCAGTGATAACAGGGTGAGAGTTATTGTGATAACAGGGTGAGAGCTGACTTAGTTGATGAGTGGAACAGTCTACCTATGGGTTATGAGGCTATTGTAGTTTCAAATTTAGTTAACAGGGGTTGGGGTGAGAGAGATGAATTGTAAGGACCTGCCTAGTATGGGGCAACAGGCCTCCTGCAGTGTTCCTCCTTTCTTATGTTCTTATGTTCTTAGGTGGTCAAAAGCAGCCAGTGCGGTGATGGTGTCTCCTGAAATGGTAAATTATATTTTCTACCTGATTTTTTGAGTATATTGATATTGATATAAATGAAGATGTGAAGAAGATAATAAGAGAGAAAGAGAAACTTATTTATTTACTAAATTATTATTTCTGGTTTCATATGGTAAAGAGCAGCCGGTGTATTTGACTTGTTTCCACATTCTTAGATCTCTCACAAGCGTTTTATTGTAAATATTGTCAAATATTTACAATAAAATGATAGTTACTGTAACCAAAGTGACTCCAGTCACTATAACTTTCACTGTAACAGGCATTATAACTTTCACTGTAACAGGCATTATAACTTTCACTGTAACAGGCATTATAACTTTCACTGTAACAGGCATTATAACTTTCACTGTAACAGTCACTATAACTTTCACTGTAACAATTATTATAACTTTCAGTGCTGAAAGGAAACTTCTGAAACTGCCGTAGCTACAGAAGAATTTTACCGTAATTATTTCTGAACATTTTTTAGCATCTTCTCATTTATCAAGAGGAGCTTGAGTGTCACATTTTGCCTCTGATAAGGTTCGAAACAACCAGACATAGTGCCAGAAACTACTGTAAAATATCTTAAGTAAATTAACCTACCGAAATGCAGGTAGTTTGGTCTTTGACTTTAGTAATTAAATAATTTTATTTCCTTTATGTCTCTGTAATTATATTCCTAGAAATTAATGGAAATTATCTACAAAATATTAGATAAAAGAACACAGATATGACTGATGTGTTCTTTTACCTAATATGTTGTAGATAATCCTATTATTATTACATTAGTTATATCTGTATTCTTTTATCTAACAATTATATTCTTCAGTATAATACCATATTATAACAGGCAATGAGAGGAATTATACACCATATTATAACAGGCAATGAGAGGAATTATACACCATATTATAACAGGCAATGAGAGGAATTATACACCATATTATAGTAGGCAATGAGAGGAATTATACACCATATTATAGTAGGCAATGAGAGGAATTATACACCATATTATGATAGGCAATGAGAGGAATTATACACCATATTATAGTAGGCAATGAGAGGAATTATACACCATATTATAACAGGCAATGAGAGGAATTATACACCATATTATAACAGGCAATGAGAGGAATTATACACCATATTATAACAGGCAATGAGAGGAATTATACACCATATTATAACAGGCAATGAGAGGAATTATACACCATATTATAACAGGCAATGAGAGGAATTATACACCATATTATAACAGGCAATGAGAGGAATTATACACCATATTATAACAGGCAATGAGAGGAATTATACACCATATTATAACAGGCAATGAGAGGAATTATACACCATATTATAACAGGCAATGAGAGGAATTATACACCATATTATAACAGGCAATGAGAGGAATTATACACCATATTATAACAGGCAATGAGAGGAATTATACACCATATTATAGTAGGCAATGAGAGGAATTATACACCATATTATAGTAGGCAATGAGAGGAATTATACACCATATTATAGTAGGCAATGAGAGGAATTATACACCATATTATAACAGGCAATGAGAGGAATTATACACCATATTATAACAGGCAATGAGAGGAATTATACACCATATTATAGGCAATGAGAGGAATTATACACCATATTATAACAGGCAATGAGAGGAATTATACACCATATTATAACAGGCAATGAGAGGAATTATACACCATATTATAACAGGCAATGAGAGGAATTATACACCATATTATAACAGGCAATGAGAGGAATTATACACCATATTATAACAGGCAATGAGAGGAATTATACACCATATTATAACAGGCAATGAGAGGAATTATACACCATATTATAACAGGCAATGAGAGGAATTATACACCATATTATAACAGGCAATGAGAGGAATTATACACCATATTATAACAGGCAATGAGAGGAATTATACACCATATTATAGTAGGCAATGAGAGGAATTATACACCATATTATAACAGGCAATGAGAGGAATTATACACCATATTATAGTAGGCAATGAGAGGAATTATACACCATATTATAGTAGGCAATGAGAGGAATTATACACCATATTATAACAGGCAATGAGAGGAATTATACACCATATTATAACAGGCAATGAGAGGAATTATACACCATATTATAACAGGCAATGAGAGGAATTATACACCATATTATAGTAGGCAATGAGAGGAATTATACACCATATTATAACAGGCAATGAGAGGAATTATACACCATATTATAACAGGCAATGAGAGGAATTATACACCATATTATAACAGGCAATGAGAGGAATTATACACCATATTATAACAGGCAATGAGAGGAATTATACACCATATTATAACAGGCAATGAGAGGAATTATACACCATATTATAACAGGCAATGAGAGGAATTATACACCATATTATAACAGGCAATGAGAGGAATTATACACCATATTATAACAGGCAATGAGAGGAATTATACACCATATTATAACAGGCAATGAGAGGAATTATACACCATATTATAACAGGCAATGAGAGGAATTATACACCATATTATAACAGGCAATGAGAGGAATTATACACCATATTATAACAATGAGAGGCAATGAGAGGAATTATACACCATATTATAAGGCAATGAGAGGGCAATGAGAGGAATTATACACCATATTATAACAGGCAATGAGAGGAATTATACACCATATTATAACAGGCAATGAGAGGAATTATACACCATATTATAACAGGCAATGAGAGGAATTATACACCATATTATAACAGGCAATGAGAGGAATTATACACCATATTATAACAGGCAATGAGAGGAATTATACACCATATTATAACAGGCAATGAGAGGAATTATACACCATATTATAACAGGCAATGAGAGGAATTATACACCATATTATAACAGGCAATGAGAGCAATTATACACCATATTATAACAGGCAATGAGAGGAATTATACACCATATTATAGTAGGCAATGAGAGGAATTATACACCATATTATAGTAGGCAATGAGAGGAATTATACACCATATTATAGTAGGCAATGAGAGGAATTATACACCATATTATAGTAGGCAATGAGAGGAATTATACACCATATTATAGTAGGCAATGAGAGGAATTATACACCATATTATAGTAGGCAATGAGAGGAATTATACACCATATTATAGTAGGCAATGAGAGGAATTATACACCATATTATAGTAGGCAATGAGAGGAATTATACACCATATTATAGTAGGCAATGAGAGGAATTATACACCATATTATAGTAGGCAATGAGAGGAATTATACACCATATTATAGTAGGCAATGAGAGGAATTATACACCATATTATAGTAGGCAATGAGAGGAATTATACACCATATTATAGTAGGCAATGAGAGGAATTATACACCATATTATAGTAGGCAATGAGAGGAATTATACACCATATTATAGTAGGCAATGAGAGGAATTATACACCATATTATAGTAGGCAATGAGAGGAATTATACACCATATTATAGTAGGCAATGAGAGGAATTATACACCATATTATAGTAGGCAATGAGAGGAATTATACACCATATTATAGTAGGCAATGAGAGGAATTATACACCATATTATAGTAGGCAATGAGAGGAATTATACACCATATTATAGTAGGCAATGAGAGGAATTATACACCATATTATAGTAGGCAATGAGAGGAATTATACACCATATTATAGTAGGCAATGAGAGGAATTATACACCATATTATAGTAGGCAATGAGAGGAATTATACACCATATTATAGTAGGCAATGAGAGGAATTATACACCATATTATAGTAGGCAATGAGAGGAATTATACTCCATATTATAGTAGGCAATGAGAGGAATTATACACCATATTATAGTAGGCAATGAGAGGAATTATACTCCATATTATAGTAGGCAATGAGAGGAATTATACACCATATTATAGTAGGCAATGAGAGGAATTATACACCATATTATAGATTAGGCAATGAGAGGAATTATACGCCATATTAGAGTAGGCAATGAGAGGAATTATACACCTGTTCCATCTTCCGATTTGACGTGTTTCTCCTTTTACTGTTTACAAAATGGTCATCTTCGTTTCATCTCTTCCTCTCTCCTCTTCCTCTTTCTCATCCTCGCACTGTGACATTCTCCTTTTCCCTTATTTTCCAGCACTTCCCGTCGCCTTTCTCACACACTCCCTCGCATGCCTTTTCACACCTTCACATACTTTCTCTCACACTCCCTCACATAAGAACATAAGAATGAATGAACACTGCAACAGGCCTACTGATCCATGCGGAGCAGGTGCATGTCCCCCCACCGGATTAGACCAATGACCCGCCCCCGGATTAGCCCAATGACCCATCCAGTCTGATCATCTCCACTCAAGGATGGAGCACTGTACCAGACCCTGCAGCACAAGCTAGCCAGGTCCAACTCACACCCACCCACACCCACTCATGTATTTATCTACCTATTTTTAAAACTACACAACGTTTTAGCCTGAATAACTCCTGTACTCAGGAGTTTGTTCCACTCATCCACAACTCTATTACCAAACCAGTGCTTTCCTATATCCTTTCTGAATCTGAATTTTTCCAACTTGAAACCATTGCTGCGAGTTCTGTCTTGGCTGGAAATTTTCAGCACGCTATTTACATCCCCTTTATTTATTCCTGTTTTCCATTTGTACACCTCGATCATATATCCCCTAATTCTACGCCTTTCGAGAGAGTGCAGATTCAGGGCCCTCAGTCTATCCTCATAGGGAAGATTTCTGATACATGGGATCATCTTTGTCATCCTCCTCTGTACGTTTTCCAGAGCATTTATATTATCTCTTATTCACAAAGCGATGTATAGGGTGTATACATGCATGTGTATCACCTGAACATTTTTGAGACGTTTCTCTAATATGGCAGACTTTATCAAACTAATACAGAGGCGTGAGGAAGGAGACTTTTATACTTAGGTCAATGAAAGAAGCTGAGAAATGCAGCAGTTGAAGACATAATCGCATGTAGGCGGGGCTCACATATGGAAGATGATATTCACTGGTTGTTACGGTTCAAATCTTAATCTTTAGCCAGGTTAGTGCACTCCGTAACAACACACTTCATAGAATGAAAGGATATGGTTCCAAACTTAGAAATGTAAGGCACAAATAATAGTTACTCAGTCTTTTCAAGTTTCTTTTTATTTAAAAGCTTAAATACTTTAGATATTCATAAATATCTATTAAATATCACTGTCAGAAACTTTCCTTCACACAAGAAAACTCTTAAATAGAATGTACATGTCAATATGGTCACTACACTTGATAATGATCAGAGGAATATTACCGCTTCCTCAATAGTAACATTACTTGTGTGCAAGTACATATATTGAGAATTAACACTTTCACTGAGTAACTCCCTGGCATAAGGAATATATCACAAAGTTCTAAGCTTGACACTGGTCGTCACATCGTAACCTGAAGATAACAGTATATAATTGTCAGCAGACTTCACAATAAACCACAAGCTGGATCAGGAGTTTCTATAACCCAATTCTCTATCCAAGTGAGAATAAGGCGGAGTACTAGGAGGGTAGCTCAGTCAATGCACACTGAGTCAGCAGAGAGAGTGAACTGCCATATACAGTAAATTCCTTCATGACATCAACTCGTCAAAAGGGGGAGAGGGTAGAGCGGTGCAAACTACCCACCAATGGAGATACCTTGTTATAAACCTTAGCCAGGTGTACCTACCTAACACATTACTCAAGATATATATATATACATCATACCCGGGTATATTCCTAAATCAGATAATATTATAAACTAGTGGAATCTTTAATTTAGCTAATATTAAAGAAACCCAGAGTATAATATTAAGTGGATAATACATATAAATTAATCCCATTATGACCTTGGTCATAACATACCCCCCCCCCCCTTTCGGGGACTAAACTTCGCCGTAAAAGAGGACTTCATAAATAGAATATAAGCCAGAATACAAGTCATTCCTCTGACAAAGACCCTGATGACAAATGTTGCTTCTCCAACAAGAAAATTAAAAGTCTGGTGTCGCCAAACCACGTATGTGTAGACACCACGTAACCAGAGCTTCTGATAGAGGTGTTTCTCATAAAGAGGCCTTAAGTGACCATTGGTAGCAGGAGAAGTCAGGGTAAGACAACAGGAGACTGCCACCACAGAAATAAGTTCTGGATACCATATGGTGGCTTACGTGACAGGTCTCCTCAGTGGTTACAAGAATCAGATAACTGTAAGTAAACAAATAGCATTAAGAAAATGCATTAAACAAATACATACCTATAAAAATGCACTACAAATCCTCTTTTATAAATTCAAATTTAATTACATGTCTTAAGGACGGGACAGAGTGTCAGCAATAACATTATCAGCTCCTCTAATATGGTTAATACTTATAGAAAAAGGTTGTATCCTAAGGGACCATCTTTGTATTCTAGCATTCTTAGCCTTCATGGTGTTTAAAAAGGTTAAGGGATTATGATCTGTTTTTACTCTAATTTTATGAGGGGTAGTCCCGAGATAGACCTCAAAGTGTTCCAAGGCTAAGACCAATGCTAGTGCCTCCTTTTCAACGGTTGCATAACTTAATTGATGGGGTTTCAATTTTGCAGAAAAATAACAGACTGGGTGTAAAAGATCAGAAGAGGAGGAAGGTTGTAGAAGGACAGCACCGACTGCATACTCGCTGGCATCCACTTGTAAAGTAAAGGGAGCGTCAAACACCGGACTCTGTAGAACTGGAGAGGAACCAAGTAGACGCTTTAGACGAGTAAAGGCTAACTCACTTGTAGTCGTCCATTTAAAAGGAACTTTAGAACTTGTAAGTTCAAACAGCGGTGCTGCCACTTGCGAAAAATTAGGGCAAAACCGGCGGTAGTAACCGGCCATCCCTAGAAACCTCTGTACACCTTTCTTGTCCTGTGGAGCAGGAAAATCCACAATAGCATGAATCTTTGCATTAACGGGGGCAACCGTGCCTTGCCCTATATTAAATCCCAGATATTTTATCCGGGCCTGACCAAACTCACACTTGGCAAGGTTGACGGTAAAATGGTGTTCATCTAGCCTTTTCAAGAGTGCTTCCAGCCGAATCAGGTGTTGAGGCCAGTCATCGCTGAATACTACTAGATCATCTAGGTAGGCTTCCGTTCCTTCCAAGTCGTACGTTAGCCGATTCATAAGCCTCTGGAAGGTCGAGGCAGCGTTGCAGAGCCCGAAGGGCATCACCCTGTAGTTGAACAGGCCTCCAGGCACGGTGAAAGAAGAAATCTCCTGCGCTCGAGGCGATAAAGGCACTTGATAATAACCACGCAGGAGGTCCAAACGACTGACATACTTAGCACTGGCAACGCTGTCTATTAGGTCGTCAACCCTGGGAAGGGGGAATCCGTCAGGCACTGTTAGGGAATTTACTTTCCGATAGTCGGTACACATTCTAAATGAACCGTCCGACTTAGGTACAAGGACACACGGTGAAGCCCAAGGGCTTTTGCTATGTTCAATCAAACCATGATCGAACAAGAAACTTATTTCCTCCCGCAACGCTTTATTCTTTACTGGGCTGACTCTATATGGAGCTTGTTTAATCGGAGCAGCTCCTTGCACGTCAACATCGTGGATCCCCATGGTGCACTGTCTGGGGATATCTCCAAAGAGACTTCCATAAGTGGAAATCAAGTCTCGGATTTCACTTGATCTTTCCTTTTCTAAGTTACCGAGATACTCATCTAAGGTTTCCATTATTTCCGAGTTCTTCAGTCTTATCTCTACTCCACGTGAACAATCTTCTTTACTCGAGTCACCTTCCGGTGACCTCACCGCAGCCACAGGAACAAGTCCCTCGTAGTATTTCTTTAGCTGATTTATATGGTAAGTTCGGGTCGACTTTCTTCTTCCTGGTGTTCTTACCACGTAATTTACCTTACTCAGCTTCTTAATCACCTCCATTGGACCCTCATACTTGGGTTGCAAGGTATGGCCTGGCACCGGCTTTAAAGCTAACACTTTGTCTCCCACATTTAATGAACGCTCAACAGCAGTCTTGTCATAATGTTGTTTCATACGGTTTTGAGCTTGTCGGAGGTTGTCAGCGGCCAATTGCCGAGTAAAAACCAAGTGTTTTTGCATTGCCGAGGGGGATAAACATAAAGAAGGCTCCATTTTCCCAGACCATACGTCCTTTAACATTACTAACGGTCCTCGGACCGCATGACCATAAATGAGTTCAAAAGGACTAAATCCTAAACTCTCCTGTTCGCTCTCTCTTAAGGCAAGGAGGAGGAAAGGAATACCTTCATCCCAGTCCGTTGAGAACTGCTCACAGTATGCCCTCATCATGATCTTCAGGGTTTGGTGAAACCTCTCTATGACACCCTGGGTTTGGGGTCTATATGCTGTTGAAACAATGGGTTTAACTCCGACCCTGGACATAGCTTCACGGAAAATCTTTGATGTGAAATTCGTCCCTCTGTCAGATTGAATCTCCTTAGGGAATCCGAACTGTGCGAAGAATCTAAATAGGACTCTCACAATAGCCTTGGCACTAATCTTGCGAAGGGGCACAGCCTCTGGATACCGAGTAGTCGTATCCATTATAGTAAGAAGATATTGATTGCCAAGCCTAGTTTTTGGGAGAGGTCCCACACAGTCTATTACGAGCCGAGAGAAGGGTTCGCCTTCTACGGCAATAGGTAAGAGGGGTGCAGGAGGAGGTTTTTGTGCAGGCTTTCCAATGAGCTGGCAAATAGCACAGTTTCTCAAGTACTCAGTCACGGTATCCTTCATCTTGGGCCAGAAGAAATATCGGGCTAATTTTCCTAAAGTCTTTCTTATTCCCAAGTGTCCGCCCATGGGGCTAGAATGTGCCACTTCCAATGCTAACTCCCGAAACCGGACAGGTAAAACCAAAAGCTGTTTTGGCTTGAGACATGAATTAGCTGAAGTCGACGGAAATTTCTTCATCAGGATACCGTCAGAGTAATAAAAACATTCTTCCTTACCCTCAGCTTCCATCTCAGTAAGCGCTTGATCCCTTGCCTGTTTCAACGACGGGTCTTCAAGCTGTTCTTTTACTAAATTTTCACGATTAAAGTCGCTACTCCGTAATGGGGCAAAATCTACCACTTGGGATTTTGGAGGCTGATTTTCGACTTCTTGTTGATCACTGGCACTGAACAGAGCATCCAAACCCCAATCTGAGGGTTCATCAGGAGTAGGCAGTGGTTCCAAATTCTTAGCCATAGCCCTGGTTATGGCTGTAAGAGGGAATAGACGAGGACCTTCCTTACACCCTTCAATGGCATAATTCTCTCCAGAGAACTTCTCTATAACATAAGGTTCTCGGCAAATTCCTCCTCTTCCTAAATCATTACCCACCAATAGATCTACACTCTTAATGGGAAAATCAGTTTCAGAAAGGCCCACAACAGCTTCACCTTGATATGAATCTACGTTCACATATACCTTATGAAGGGGTACTCTTGTGATAGTGCCACCGTAACCTTCTAGCAAAACATCCAGGTTAATATAAGTGTCATCATTTAGAGGAAGTACTCCTTTTCTCAGTAAGGTCAGGTAGCTTCCCGTATCCCGATAGGATACTATGTCCACCATTTGGTCCTCTGTAACACCAGCCTTACCCTTAAAGAAGTAAGGCAACATGGCTTCCGAAACTTTGTCTGCGAACAACTCAGAGGGAATTAGGCACTTCGATTTTGAGGAAGACGTCATCTGTACAGGTAATGTTTCAGAACCTGACCGCCTACGGTCTCGATTTAATTGGAAACATGAGCGCCTCCAATGGCCTGGTTTCTGACAATAAGAGCAAGTTGGGCCTCTTCTTGATGCATTTCCCTCGTAAGATGGTTTTCCTTTACCATTACTGTGGACGACACTCGAGTAGGCTTTTGCTGAATGAGGAGGAGAGGTCTGCTGATCCATTTTCCTAGGAGAGAAAGACTGACTCTTAGGAGAACATAACCTGGCTTTCTCTCTAGACCCTTTTTCCTTGGTCAATTGAGAGGTTATCTCAAAGTGATCAGCTAGAGAAGCAGAGGCCAACACATCTGCAGTCTGGTGTTCGATAACAAAGGAGCGTACATCGCCCGTCAGAGAGTTCTGAAATTCTTCTTGCAAGATCAACTGCATCAGACGCTCCATAGTATCACACCCAGATGACCTCAACCATCGCTCTAGAGCCACCTTCTTTTGCCGGGCAAATTCTACCCAGGTTTGGCCGGGCAGTCTTCGTAGAGAGCGGAAGGTGCGCTGATAACTTACAGGAAGTAAGTCATACTCCTTTAAAATGATCTTCTTAACTGCCTCGTAATCTGCATACTTATCATACGGGAGAGCTGCAGTACATGATTGAGCCTTACCCTTAAGTGTGGTGTGAAGTAAGGTAGCCCAATGTTCACGAGGCCATCTCATCCCTCGTGCCTGATTCTCAAATGTGTCGAAGTGTCCAAGTCTGTTTCACAAAACCTGGGCACTAATGAGGCAGCCCTGTGCAGGTCAAAGGTCAAGGTTTGAGTAGCAGACGACTTACTCTTTTCTTCCTCTTTTTGCCTCTCAAATCTGATGTTTTCCCTCTCGAACTCTTCTTTATACAGCAGGCGCTGGGATTCCAGTTGCTCTGTTTGCAACTTTATAAGATGTTCCAGACGTTGAAAGTGTTCGAGTGTGAGAGGAGTCAAAGGTACTGGAGGAGTGGGAGGAGAGAGTCCCTCTAGGCGAAGCTTGGGACGAGCTCCACCTCCGGTCGCCCCCACATGACCAGGGCTAGCTAATGGGCTCTCATTACACGAATCAGGTGGTACGTTGTCCCGAGACATAGCCTCTGCTCCCAAAGTGAGGCCTTCAAATGAAGCCACCAAATGAGCTACTCCTAGGGACAAAGATTCCTCCGAGGGTGTCTTGCCATGCGAGTCCAACCTCGGGACAGTGTCAGAGGGCTGAGAAAACAGTATGTTCTGTATTATAGAACGGACAGTACTCGCTATATAACGATTGTTATATGAAACTCCTAAATATCTAGCAACTTGCCAGCATTGTTGTAGTGGTAAAGTCTTCAGCGTATCTGGAGTCAGGTCCTTCACCAACTGTGATATGTCACGATCCATGGTCAAGAAGTTCAAAGCTCCCGGACAGGCCCCCACTTGTTACGGTTCAAATCTTAATCTTTAGCCAGGTTAGTGCACTCCGTAACAACACACTTCATAGAATGAAAGGATATGGTTCCAAACTTAGAAATGTAAGGCACAAATAATAGTTACTCAGTCTTTTCAAGTTTCTTTTTATTTAAAAGCTTAAATACTTTAGATATTCATAAATATCTATTAAATATCACTGTCAGAAACTTTCCTTCACACAAGAGAACTCTTAAATAGAATGTACATGTCAATATGGTCACTACACTTGATAATGATCAGAGGAATATTACTGCTTCCTCAATAGTAACATTACTTGTGTGCAAGTACATATATTGAGAATTAACACTTTCACTGAGTAACTCCCTGGCATAAGGAATATATCACAAAGTTCTAAGCTTGACACTGGTCGTCACATCGTAACCTGAAGATAACAGTATATAATTGTCAGCAGACTTCACAATAAACCACAAGCTGGTTCAGGAATTTCAATAACACAATTCTCTATCCAAGTGAGAATAAGGCGGAGTACTAGGAGGGTAGCTCAGTCAATGCACACTGAGTCAGCAGAGAGAGTGAACTGCCATATACAGTAAATTCCTTCATGACATCAACTCGTCAAAAGGGGGAGAGGGTAGAGCGGTGCAAACTACCCACCAATGGAGATACCTTGTTATAAACCTTAGCCAGGTGTACCTACCTAACACATTACTCAAGATATATATATATATACATCATACCCGGGTATATTCCTAAATCAGATAATATTATAAACTAGTGGAATCTTTAATTTAGCTAATATTAAAGAAACCCAGAGTATAATATTAAGTGGATAATACATATAAATTAATCACATTATGACCTTGGTCATAACA
>NW_027198105.1:0-49417 GCF_038502225.1 Cherax quadricarinatus
AAAATAAAATATTTTTTTCAAATTAAATAAAGATTTATATACTGAAATCAATGAGAAACCAAGTACATGCACATAAAAAATAATAACATTATACTTACCTTCACTGAAGACTTCTGGGTGGATGGAAGATGGGAGGAGGGGATAGGAGGAAGGTGTACACTATTGTTTGGAAGGAGAATCTCCCTCCATTAGGACTTTAGGTAGCAAGTCCTTATCTGGGGTTACTTCCCTTCTTCTTTTAATGCCACTGGGAACAACTTCAGAGTCACTGGACCCCTGTTGCACAAAATATCTGTCCAGAGAGGTCTTTTTCTTGTGTTTCTTTAAGATTTTCCTGAAGTGGGACACAACACAGTCATTGTACATGTTGAAGATATGGCTTGTTTCAGCTTGGTCAGGGTGATACTTTTCAACAAAACTTTGCAACTCATTCCACTTGGCACAAATCTCCTTAATATTTGAAGAAGGCACCTCATCCGTTCCCTCTTCCTCCTCCTCTGAAGCAAGTTCCTCGGCTGTGGTCTGATGCTGTTCCAGTCGAAGCTCTTGCAGTTCGTCAGTGGTTAGCTCTTCCCTGTGGTCCTCCACCAACTCTTCCACATCCCTGTCACTCACCTCCAACCCCATGGACTTGCCCAATGCCACAACACCTTCCACAACAGGCAGAGGGTCGGCAGGGACAGGGTCTCCCTCAAAACCTTCAATATCCCTCTGGATCATGTTCCACACTTTATTTACTAAAGGGCTTGCACTAGCTTTCCTTGGGTCCATGATGACTTATTTAGCAGTTGCAAGCACAAAAAAACAATGAATTATTATGAAATGTATTGTACAAACCTGCGGGGTGATGGTCACGTGTTGGTAAACAATGGCACACTGAGCATGAATTGCGTGGGAGACTGGCTTGGTGTGCGCAGTGATAGGCGGGTACTGGACAGTCACCGAAACACGAGTCTAATCACGAAACTCGAGGTCAAATTTTGCCAAAAAAAACTCGCCGTTTTATTATCACACCGGCCGATTCCCACCAAGGCAGGGTGGCCCGAAAAAGAAAAACTTTCACCATCATTCACTCCATCACTGTCTTGCCAGAAGGGTGCTTTACACTACAGTTTTTAAACTGCAACATTAACACCCCTCCTTCAGAGTGCAGGCACTGTACTTCCCATCTCCAGGACTCAAGTCCGGCCTGCCGGTTTCCCTGAATCCCTTCATAAATGTTACTTTGCTCACACTCCAACAGCACGTCAAGTATTAAAAACCATTTGTCTCCATTCACTCCTATCAAACACGCTCACGCATGCCTGCTGGAAGTCCAAGCCCCTCGCACACAAAACCTCCTTTACCCCCTCCCTCCAACCCTTCCTAGGCCGACCCCTACCCCGCCTTCCTTCCACTACAGACTGATACACTCTTGAAGTCATTCTGTTTCGCTCCATTCTCTCTACATGTCCGAACCACCTCAACAACCCTTCCTCAGCCCTCTGGACAACAGTTTTGGTAATCCCGCACCTCCTCCTAACTTCCAAACTACGAATTCTCTGCATTATATTCACACCACACATTGCCCTCAGACATGACATCTCCACTGCCTCCAGCCTTCTCCTCGCTGCAACATTCATCACCCACGCTTCACACCCATATAAGAGCGTTGGTAAAACTATACTCTCATACATTCCCCTCTTTGCCTCCAAGGACAAAGTTCTTTGTCTCCACAGACTCCTAAGTGCACCACTCACTCTTTTTCCCTCATCAATTCTATGATTCACCTCATCTTTCATAGACCCATCCGCTGACACGTCCACTCCCAAATATCTGAATACGTTCACCTCCTCCATACTCTCTCCCTCCAATCTGATATTCAATCTTTCATCACCTAATCTTTTTGTTATCCTCATAACCTTACTCTTTCCTGTATTCACCTTTAATTTTCTTCTTTTGCACACCCTACCAAATTCATCCACCAATCTCTGCAACTTCTCTTCAGAATCTCCCAAGAGTATACAGTGGACCCCCGGTTAACGATTTTAATCCGTGCAAGAGGGCTCATCGTTATGCGAAATAATCGTTATGCGAATGAATTTTCCCCATAAGAAATAATGGAAATAAAATTAATCCGTGCAAGACGCCCAAAAGTATGAAAAAAAATTTTTTTTTACCACATGAAATGTTAATTTTAATACACACAAACTGAAAAAGGCATGCACAATTAAATGACACTTACTTTTATTGAAGATCTGGTGATGATTGATGGGATGGGAGGAGGGGAGAGAGTGTGTTAGTGTTTAGAAGGGGAATCCCCTTCCATTAGGACTTGAGGTAGTAAGTCCTTTTCTGGGGTTACTTCCCTTCTTCTTTTAATGCCACTAGGGCCAGCTTCAGAGTCACTGGACTTCTTTCGCACAAGATATCTGTCCATAGTGGCCTGTACCTCTCGTTCCTTTATGACTTGCCTAAAGTGTTTCACAACATTGTCAGTGTAATAATCACCAGCACGGCTTGCAATAGCTGTGTGAGGGTGATTTTCATCCATGAAGGTTTGCACTTCAAGCCACTTTGCACAGATTTCCTTTATCTTTGTAGTAGGCAACTTCTTCAATTTCTCTCTCCCCTCCTCTGAACCAGTTTCCTCAGGTCTGGCCTCTTGCTCTTGAAGTTGATCTATCAGCTCATCAGTGGTTAGTTCTTCATTGTCCTCCTCCACCAACTCTTCCACATCCTCCCCACTAACCTCCAACCCCAAGGACTTTCCCAATGCCACAATGGATTCCTCAACTGGCACAGGATTCTCAGGGTTAGCCTCAAACCCTTCAAAATCCCTTTTGTCTACACATTCTGGCCACAGTTTCTTCCAAGCAGAGTTCAAGGTCCTCTTAGTCACTTCCTCCCAAGCCTTACCTATAAGGTTTACACAATTGAGGATATTAAAGTGATCTCTCCAAAACTCTCTTAGAGTCAGTTGAGTTTCTGAGGTCATTACAAAGCACCTTTCAAACAGAGCTTTTGTGTACAGTTTCTTGAAGTTGGAAATAACCTGCTGGTCCATGGGCTGCAGGAGAGGAGTGGTATTAGGAGGCAAAAACTTCACCTTAATGAAGCTCATGTCCCCATAAAGTCGCTCTGCCACGTCTGTAGGATGACCAGGGGCATTGTCTAACACCAGGAGGCACTTAAGTTCTAATTTCTTTTCAGTTAGGTAATTTTTCACATTGGGGGCAAATGCATGGTGTAACCAGTTATAGAAAAATTCCCTAGTGACCCATGCCTTACTGTTTGCCCTCCACAGCACACACAAATTATCCTTGAGGACATTCTTTTGCCTGAACGCTCTGGGAGTTTCAGAGTGATACACTAATAAAGGCTTCACTTTGCAATCACCAGTAGCATTGGCACACATCAACAAAGTAAGCCTGTCTTTCATAGGCTTATGTCCTGGGAGTGCCTTTTCCTCCTGAGTAATGTAGGTCCTGCTTGGCATTTTCTTCCAGAACAGGCCTGTTTCATCACAATTAAACACTTGTTCAGGTTTCAGTCCTTCAGTTTCTATGTACTCCTTGAATTCCTGCACATATTTTTCAGCCGCTTTGTGGTCCGAACTGGCAGCCTCACCATGCCTTATCACACTATGGATGCCACTACGCTTCTTAAATCTCTCAAACCAACCTTTGCTGGCCTTAAATTCACTCACATCATCACTAGTTGCAGGCATTTTTTTAATTAAATCGTCATGCAACTTCCTAGCCTTTTCACATATGATCGCTTGAGAGACGCTATCTCCTGCTATCTGTTTTTCATTTATCCACACCAATAAGAGTCTCTCAACATCTTCCATCACTTGCGATCTTTGTTTCGAAAACACAGTTGAACCTTTGGCAAGAACAGCTTCCTTGATTGTCTTTCTGGTGCCCACAATAGTAGCGATGGTTGATTGGGGTTTCTTGTACAGCTTGACTAGGTCGGCTATACGCACTCCACTTTCATACTTATCAATTATCTCTTTCTTCATCTCTATAGTAATTCTTACCCTTTGAGGTGTAGGGTTGGCACTAGAAGCTTTCTTGGGGCCCATGGTCACTTATTTTCCAGAAACAGCACCGAAAATACTGTAATAATACGAAATATTCCGAGTGTATGCTTGGATGTTACCGCGGAGGCTGGCTGGTAAACAATGGGACGGGCGGCACATGTGAGGCTGGCTGAGGGCACATTGGACGCGTCTCGGACGAAAATCGGTATGCGGGTTTTTAATCGGTATGCGCGGCAAAAATTTTGCGATAAAAGTAATCGTTATGCGGAAAAATCGTTATGTGATGCCATCGTTATGCGGGGGTCCACTGTATATGATAAGCTGAGGGGTGACACATGAAAAAGCTGGGCAAAAGCGAGATTTGGTTTAAAGGTCTGGACTGGTTGCCAGTGAAGGAAGAATGGCCAAATCAGAAGTTTGAAGAGGTAACCAACTGCATGGTACATTTCGTGGGGAAACCAGACACTGATTTGTTAGACCCCAGACGCTACTCCTCATTGAGGAAAGTGGTTGAAGTCACATAAGTGGTGTTCCAATTCATGAAAATATCTGAATGACAAAGTAGACTAAGGACGCCAATTGTCGATCTCTCGTTCTGGAGAGCATTGGATCCAGTAGCACCAAAGGGAGAGATTTCCAGGAGTCCTGGAGGTACTGGCAACTGGACAAGCAGACGAAGTCTGGTTTTGGGTCTATCAGAGATTCAGGAAGTCATAAACTGGTGCACTCGTTGGGGTTGTTCCTAAATAATGCAAGGCTAATAAGGGATAGAGGAGGATCTCATTTATGGGGCCAAACACTCTGTGCTACTCGGGAAGGATGGGTGATTGGCCGAACTGGTGATACACGATGCTCACAAAAGGACTACGCATGGAGGGTTTGGAAATACCCTTACCTGCTTTCGTCAGAATTATTGGGTACTTAAAGGTTGAGTTGCAGTGAAGGTGATCAGGAATTGCACCATCTGCTGATGGTACGATGGGAGGACCTTACAATATCCTGGGCCGCCACTTCTTCCCCAGGAGCGGGTGCAGAGTGACAGGCCATTTGATACTGTAGGTTTATACCTACAGTTATACCTACCTGTAGGTTTAAACCTACAATTATACCTACTGGAGTAGTCACCCTTAAAAGCCTGGAAGGAGGGAAGGTAGACCAGCAGGTGAATGTCTCCCTGTTTACTTGTGCAACTACATGAGCCGTACATTTGGAGTTGGTGGCAGATATGTCAACTGACATTTTTGTAAAGCTGTTCAGAAGGTTTATGCCCAAGATTGGTTATGTCTAACAACGGAACAAGCTTCAGAGCAGCTGACAAAGTCTTTAGAAACCTTCTGGACACGGGGAAAATGCACGAACGCGTGAAGAAAGTAGAGTGTGAGTGGAAGTTCATAGCTCCTAGAGCACCTTGACAAAAGGATTTCTTTGAGCACATGGTGGGCACAGTTAAAAGGTGCATTCAATAGGTCTTGCATGGTGTGGAAACTTATTCGGTCCTAAAGTTCCACAGGGCAGATACGCCATATGAAGAGTCCAACATGTCACGGATGGAACGTCTGAGTTGGGGGGCCCTTACATCGACCCAAAACACACACATACACCCAGGTTGGTGAAGGTGGTTGGAAGGTACATTTTAATTGATAGATTTACCCTTCAAAGAAGAGGTAGGTAGTTTATTCTGTTAGTAAACTAATATTAGGACTTAAGACCTTAACGTAGGTAGTAATAGGCCGGTAATATAGGCAAACACTAGGTTATATTAGCTAGGGAGAACTGGCAGCCCAAGTTTGAACGACGAGGCATGGGGTTTTGAGACCACAGTGCCTCCTTCTTTGTCGAAACTCCAAACGAGGCACACCGCCATGAACATCAGGGCGGCACCCCACGTGTCTACACATACTAGGCCCTGGGGAAATCTAGTGGAGGCACCTCGAAGTACCGTAGATGACCTCCTCTGTCAGGCCCACACAGAAAGACAAGACCTCCCTTTCTTTCTCAGAATTCTGGCCAGTTTCTGGGGGAAATTGCGAGTGAGTTGAACTGTGGGTCTTTGTGCAGTCAATCGGCCAATGATCGGTACATACCGGCGTCTCCTCGTTGTTAAGCTTAGAAGCTAGTGTCACTTCCTGCAGTTATACTAGGGGATACACAACCCCTTGGAAAAAGGAATTTCTGAGGTGCAGGCAGGTCACTAATACCGACTGAATATTGCAGGAATTAAGGCTCTCGGTTGCACGTGGTTCTCAAGGGGAAGTCCAGAGGGGCTAAAGCTTAGAGGAGGTTGAAGACCGGGATATATTCTCCAACACCAAGTAAGTTAGTCCTTTATTCGTGCATGCAGGCGAGATTTCTTGCAGCATCAGTCATTTATGGAAATGTGTCCTATAAGCCACTTGTGAGGCTGAGGTACCAGCCTCAGGGCTCGGTGTCAACAGAGCTTGCTAGGGTAGACGACTCACATGGAGGCAGTCCAGACAAATTTCCAAACATGGTAAGAGGGTGAACACCGATGAATTGTGGACAATCTTGGCCAAAACAGAGGCGAGAATTAGCAACAGACCCTTGACCTATGTGCAAAATGGGATTGATGAACAGGAGGCTCTCACCCCCAGTCACATGCTATTCAGAAGGAGGGTCGAGCCTTTCCCGGCTATCTTGAGCCAACCCTATGGGGAGCCGGAGAATTATGGGCCAGAGGGACCTCCCACCAATGAAGAATTGCGCAAGAGTCACGATAAGTTAGAAACATGCTGGACAAATGGAACCAAATGTGGTGTAGTGATTATTTGACAGCTTTCTGAGAGCATTTTTACGAGGCTGACCCAGAAGGAAATAAGTAAGCTTATTCAGGTATACACAAATACAGTTACATACATTATCATACATAGCAACATATATGTAAAGTACCTAGAACAACCCAAAAAAAGTCAGACAGAGTGACTTATTTCCATTGAGTCAAGGGGACCTGGTGCTAATAGAAAGTGAGGCATCCAGGGCATACTGGCCAGTGGGCATGGTGGTATCAGTCCACCCGGATAAGGCCGGGTAGCTAAGGATAATAAAAGTGAGAATAAGTGGAGTTGATACCATAAGAACCATCAACAAGCTCTTGCCTCTCAAGGTGAAAAACTGGGCGGTTGAAGTTGGACCAGAATCTGCTTGACCAGAGCAGCAGCTGTGCGACCCGTCGGACATTGCTATCTTCCAAGGCCTAGTGGGAGGTTTGCAGGAGTCAGACTTGATTTAGACTCAGCGTCTGCTTTTGCCAGCGGGAGGATGTGAGAATTTATTGAGTTCAAAAAATTCCAGAGGGCCACTGTAACAGGCAGTAGAGGCCTTTAGAATCCACGCCGACAAAGCAAGTAACGGAAATCATGAGTCAGCACATAATTATAAATGGCAATAAATTACATGCCCATGCACTCTGCCCCAGGCCCAGCCTCATGGAACTCCGTGTTCATCAAGAATTTCAAGAAGTCTCTATCGCGTGCTTTCAGCATTCTATGGAGAGGGATCATGGACACAGGGGTCACCCATCAGTTACACAATCCAGGGCAACACGGGTTTAGAGCAGGTTGCTTCTGCTTGTCCCAGCTATAGGACCACTATGATAAGGTCCTGCATGCTGTTGAGGATAAACAAAATACAGATGTAGTATACACAGACTGCAAAAGCCTTCGACAAGTGTAATAGAGCACAAAATGCACGATAAAGGAATAACAGGAAAAGTTGGTAGATGGATCTATAACTTCCTGACAAAGAGAACACAAAGAGTAAGAGTAAACAGAGTAAAGTCTGAGGCAGCTACAGTGAAAAGCTCTGTTCCACAAGGCACAGTACTCGCTCCCATTTTATTCCTCATCTTCATTTTGGACATAGACATAGATGTAAGCCATATCTTCGTGTCTACCTTTGCAGATGACACCTGGATTGCCATGATGGTGACCTCCATCGAAGACACTGCGAGACTCCAAGCGGACATCAACCAAATCTTCAAATGGGCCACTCAAAGCAAAATGAAGTTCAACGAAGAGAAATTTCAAGTACTCAGATATGGAAAACTTGAGGAAATTAAAAATGTATCAGGGTATACCACAAATTCTAACCATACAATAGAGCGAAAAAGAAACATGAAGGACCTGGGAGTGATAATGACAGAGGCTCTTGCCTTCAAAACTAGGGACGCCAAGCCCACGATGACACTCTTCAAATTGCTTGTTCTCTCCAAGCTGAAATACTGCTGTACACTAACGGCCACCTTCAAGGCTGCCGACATTGCAGACCTGGAGAGTGTACAAAGAACTTTTACAGCACACATTAGTACGATAAGGCACCTAAATTACTGGGAATTGAAGATCCTTGATCTGTATTCCGTGGGATGCAGGCGAGAGAGATGCATGATAATGTACATTTGGAAGGTCCTGGAGGGATTGATACCAAACCTGCCCACAAAAATCACTCCCTATGAAACCAAAAGACTTGGCAGGAGATGCAACATTCCCCCGATGAAAAGCAGGGGTACCACGAGTACACTGAGAGACAACACAATAAGTGTCTGGGGCCCAAGACTGTTCAATTGCTTCCCAGTATACATAAGGGGGATTACCAATAGACCCCTGGCTGTCTTCAAGAAGGTACTGGACAGGCACCTAAAGTCAGTACCTGACCAACCGGGCTGTGGTTCATACGCCAGCTTGCGTGCGACCGGCAGTAACAGCCTGGTTGATCAAACGCTGATCCACCATGAGGCCTGGTCTCAGACTGAGCCGCGGGGGCATTGACCTCTGGAACCCTCTCCAGATAAACTACAGGGATAACTGTAGTGATACTGCTCCTGTGGGGAGCAGCAGCAGGATAATACTGCACCACCTCTCGGGGCCCTTAACAACAACAACAGTTTGGTGTGTGTCATGGGCGCCAACACATGGTGTGTGATTCTCTTCTACTATATCCAATATATTAGTGATGCAGATTACATGGTGAGTTTAAATATGTGGCCTGTAGTTATAACTTTTCTCTTGACATATGCAAGACATCACCATCCCTGTAGAAGCCAGTTATTAGATGTACTAGTCATTATATTTTGTTGTTGCAGAAGTACTATGAAGATTCTATGTTCAATAAAGCCTAGAGATAAGGCCTGTGTTTCTATCACAACAATTTATTGAACATAGAATCCTGGGCTACCTGGTGGTGATCCTGCGCTAGACTACATCACAACATGGAGCGTTTACTGAAACCTGAGAGGCTAGACTGTGACCCCAGCTTATCAACGGCTGCTCAGGAATGGAAGCACTGGTTTAAGACTTTCGAAAACTTCTTGGGAGCCCTTCCTAAAGAAGATCTAGATAAACTAAGTCTGCTCATCAATTTTGTGTCACCTAAGATATATGAGGCTATTTCTGAGTGTAATACCTACGAAGATGCTATCAAAACCCTCAAGTCTCAGTATATTAAACCTACAAATGAAATCTTTGCACGCTATCGCCTTGCAACTCGCCGCCAGCAGATTGATGAATCCTTAGAGGAATACCTTCAAGCACTGAAAATTTTAGGTAAGGACTGTCACTTCCAAGCAGTGACAGCTGCTCAGTATTGTGAAGAGTCCATCAGGGATGCTTTTATCAGTGGCCTGCAATCACCAATAATAAGGCAGCGTTTATTGGAGAATAAAACTCTCGACTTAGCCGCTGCCTTTGACCAGGCAAGAGCTCTAGATTCAGCCCAGAAGAATTCTGAAGTATACAGTACCACTCAGCCTTCTCGAGTGGTAAGTGCTGCAATTCCTGACCAAGACTCTTGCAATGAAGTTACTGTGGAACCTGCCTCAGTGACAGCAGCAGCAGGTACGGTGTGTTTCTTTTGTGGTTTTTCAAGACATCCACGTCCAAAGTGTCCTGCTCGTGAAGCAATGTGCCATAAATGCCACAAGAAAGGTCACTTTGCTAAAGTATGTCGTGCTAATGCATCAACAAGAGCTAGTGCCTCCACACATTCCAGTGATCATGCGACTCTAGCAACAGTGACTTCTGCGGCTACTCCAAATTCACTGTCAAAGGCAGTTGTGAAAGTATTCATCAAAGGAACAGAAGTAGATGGTCTTATTGATAGTGGCAGCTCAGAGAGTTTCATCAACCTTGACTTAGTTAAACGCCACTCCTTGACTGTACATCACTCATCAGGTACCGTTTCCATGGCATCAACATCTCTCTCTATTCAGACCTTAGGGTTTTGTAAGGTAAATCTCAGAGTTAATGGAAAGGATTATCAAGATGTACATTTAGCTATTCTGCCACAACTGTGCTCTGATGTTATCCTTGGTCAGGACTTTCAGAAGCTGCATGGTAGTGTCACCTTAACATATGGAGGTGAACTGCCTCCTCTTGTTGTCTGTGGACTTAGCACTTTAAGGGTAGACCCACCAAAGCTGTTTGCAAATCTTACCGCGGATTGCCATCCTATATCAGCTAAGTCACGCCGCTATTCTTATGAGGATCGGATGTTCATTGAGAAAGAAACTCAGAGGCTGCTGAAGGAGGGTATTATAGAACCGAGTAATTCCCCTTGGCGTGCACAGGTTGTTGTTGTTAAAGATGATTATAGGAAACGGAGACTGGCTATCGATTACTCTGAGACAATCAACAAATTTACACTTCTTGATGGGTACCCTCTACCTCGAATTGATGATACAGTGAACAAAATTGCTCAGTACTATGTGTTTAGCACAATTGATCTACAGAGTGCCTATCATCAAGTCCCTATAAGGAATGAAGATAAACCATACACAGCGTTTCAGGCTAGTGATGGCCTGTATCAGTTTACCAGAGTCCCTTTTGGAGTCACCAATGGGGTAGCCTGCTTCCAACGAATTATGGATTCACTCATTCAGGAAGAGCAACTCATGGGAACTTACGCGTATTTAGATAATGTTACCATTTGTGGCAAGACCCAGGAGGAACATGATGCAAACCTTGATAAGTTTTTGGAAGCCGCCAAGAAGAAAAATATCAGTTACAATGAGGAAAAGTGCACTTTTTCAACTAAAAGGCTTAGCATCCTTGGTTATGTAGTGGAAGGAGGTTCAATATTCCCAGACCCTGAACGACTACGACCTCTACGGGAACTTCCAATGCCTCAAGACAAAAAGTCACTCCGAAGAACTCTTGGTCTCTTTGCTTATTACTCACAATGGATCTACAACTATTCAAGTAAAGTCCGCCCATTGAGTGCTACCACATTTCCTGTGACAAAGGAAGCAGAAGCCGCTTTCCATACTCTCAAACAGGACATTGAAAACTCAGTAGTTCAAGCCATTGATGAGTCCCTACCATTCGAAGTGGAAACGGATGCATCTGACATTGCCATTGCTGCAGTCTTATCTCAGGCAGGACGACCAGTAGCCTTCTTTTCGAGAACTTTTCAAGGATCAGAGAAATGTTATGCTGCTGTAGAAAAGGAAGCCCAGGCCATCATAGAAGCAGTTCGCCACTGGAGGCATTATTTAACTGGTAGACATTTCACCATAAGGACTGACCAACGGTCCGTGATGTATATGTTCGACAAGAAGCACAAAAGTAGGATAAAGAATGACAAGATATTACGCTGGAGGATGGAACTATCGTGTTATGACTTTGATATTCTGTACCGACCGGGTCAAGAGAACATCTCACCTGATGCATTCTCTAGGTCCCACTGTGGAGCAGCATGTCATGATTTGCAATCACTCTCAGCGCTCCACAAGGCTTTGTGTCACCCAGGAGTTACACGCCTGTACCATTTTGTCAAATCAAAGAACATGCCCTACTCAGTGGAAGATGTGCGACAAGTGATCAGAGCATGCAGAGTATGTGCAGAGTGCAAGCCAAACTTTCATCAGCCAGAGAAGACTCATCTCATAAAATCCACCCAGCCTTTCGAGAGACTGAATATAGATTTCAAAGGACCTCTACCAAGCACAAATCAGAATAGGTATTTCCTTAACATAGTAGATGAATATTCAAGGTTTCCCTTTGTATTCCCCTGTGCAAATATGACTGCTTCAACTGTTATTAGTTGTCTTTCACAGTTGTTCTCTATTTTTGGTATGCCAGCTTATATCCATTCAGACAGGGGATCCTCGTTCATGAGTAACGAACTTCAGGAGTTTTTGGCTAGCAAAGGTATTGCCTGCAGCAGAACAACAAGCTACAACCCTCAAGGCAATGGTCAAGTGGAGCGGTTCAATGGTACTATATGGAAGGCAGTTACAATGACATTGAAGTCGCGCAATCTACCTGTTCAACACTGGCAAACTGTCCTACCTGATGCTCTTCACTCTATTAGATCATTGCTGTGCACAGCTACTAATGCAACCCCTCATGAAAGACTCCTCAACTATTCACGTCGTTCCTCTACGGGAGCCTCCGTGCCCACTTGGTTATGTCATCCTGGACCCGTTCTCCTGAAGAGTCACCGTAGGATGAACAAGACGGATCCTTTAGTGGAAGAGGTAGAGCTCCTGCAAGCTAATCCACATTACGCCCACATTCGCTACCAAAATGGTGAAGAGACTACAGTATCTACAAGACATTTAGCCCCAGTTGAAATCCCCATTAGTGTGGAATCTCAAGATACACCAATAGATGTGAAAGATGCTTCGTTTTCTCCTGGAAAGCCCCTTGAGACTACCCCTACGGAAATAGAGGATTCTGCTCCAGCAGTTAGTCAAACCCCGCTGGAAAATATTGAACCTGGTGAAGAGGCTCAAGGGCTACGAAGGTCGGGACGTGTACGTCGCCCACCTAACAGTTTGGGAGATTACTGTCTCTGATATTTTAGAAGGGGGAGATTGTAGTGATACTGCTCCTGTGGGGAGCAGCAGCAGGATAATACTGCACCACCTCTCGGGGCCCTTAACAACAACAACAGTTTGGTGTGTGTCATGGGCGCCAACACATGGTGTGTGATTCTCTTCTCTATATCCAATATATTAGTGATGCAGATTACATGGTGAGTTTAAATATGTGGCCTGTAGTTATAACTTTTCTCTTGACATATGCAAGACATCACCATCCCTGTAGAAGCCATTATTAGATGTACTAGTCATTATATTTTGTTGTTGCAGAAGTACTATGAAGATTCTATATTCAATAAAGCCTAGAGATAAGGCCTGTGTTTCTATCACAACATTTTTTTCTTGTCACATGTGGAAACAGATGATTCCTCTTATGCCCAGACGTGTATCATTTGTCACTTCACAACTTAGCTTGATCAATCTATAAAAAACAGCCCAAATATTTCCTGTACCAGAGTTTTATGATCCTTTCTTCAGATATGTGATACAATGTGTTGGTCTAATGCTTCAAACTTGTATGGAAAATGTGTATCTCCTTTTCAATGTGAACATCTACGTGTTATCATTATTATTATTATTATTATTATTATTAAAGATTAGCCGGTATTCTCCCGGCCCGGGCCTTTTCCAAGTGGTGGCCCGGCCTTGGCTCCCTCTTTAGGGAGTGTCTGAGACCTAAGTCTCCCATGGGAGGAGGCACAAGTACCTCCTCATCTTTGGGGCCAACTGTCCCAAGGCCTAGCCACAAGCTAGGCCTCTCTGGTCTGCCATCCCCGCCCCAAGGAGGCAAATGGGAATGACAGTCTTGTGAGCTGTAAGCTCGGGCTCACGCATTTACCTGGAGAGAGTTTCGGGGGTCAACGCCCCCGCGGCCCGGTCTGTGACCAGGCCTCCTGGTGGATCAGCGCCTGATCAACCAGGCTGTTGCTGCTGGCTGCACGCAAACCAACGTACGAGCCACAGCCCGGCTGATCAGGAACTGACTTTAGGTGCTTGTCCAGTGCCAGCTTGAAGACTGCCAGGGGTCTGTTGGTAATCCCCCTTATGTGTGCTGGGAGGCAGTTGAACAGTCTCGGGCCCCTGACACTTATTGTATGGTCTCTTAACGTGCTAGTGACACCCCTGCTTTTCATTGGGGGGATGGTGCATCGTCTGCCAAGTCTTTTGCTTTCGTAGTGAGTGATTTTCGTGTGCAAGTTCGGTACTAGTCCCTCTAGGATTTTCCAGGTGTATATAATCATGTATCTCTCCCTCCTGCGTTCCAGGGAATACAGGTTTAGAAACCTCAAGCGCTCCCAGTAATTGAGGTGTTTTATCTCCGTTATGCGCGCCGTGAAAGTTCTCTGTACATTTTCTAGGTCGGCAATTTCACCTGCCTTGAAAGGTGCTGTTAGAGTGCAGCAATATTCCAGCCTAGATAGAACAAGTGACCTGAAGAGTGTCATCATGGGCTTGGCCTCCCTAGTTTTGAAGGTTCTCATTATCCATCCTGTCATTTTTCTAGCAGATGCGATTGATACAATGTTATGGTCCTTGAAGGTGAGATCCTCCGACATAATCACTCCCAGGTCTTTGACGTTGGTGTTTCGCTCTATTTTGTGGCCAGAATTTGTTTTGTACTCTGATGAAGATTTAATTTCCTCATGTTTACCATATCTGAGTAATTGAAATTTCTCATCGTTGAACTTCATATTGTTTTCTGCAGCCCACTGAAAGATTTGGTTGATGTCCGCCTGGAGCCTTGCAGTGTCTGCAATGGAAGACACTGTCATGCAGATTCGGGTGTCATCTGCAAAGGAAGACACGGTGCTGTGGCTGACATCCTTGTCTATGTCGGATATGAGGATGAGGAACAAGATGGGAGCTAGTACTGTGCCTTGTGGAACAGAGCTTTTCACCGTAGCTGCCTCGGACTTTACTCTGTTGACGACTACTCTCTGTGTTCTGTTAGTGAGGAAATTATAGATCCATCGACCGACTTTTCCTGTTATTCCTTTAGCGCGCATTTTGTGCGCTATTACGCCATGGTCACACTTGTCGAAGGCTTTTGCAAAGTCTGTATATATTACATCTGCATTCTTTTTGTCTTCTAGTGCATTTAGGACCTTGTCGTAGTGATCCAGTAGTTGAGACAGACAGGAGCGACCTGTTCTAAACCCATGTTGCCCTGGGTTGTGTAACTGATGGGTTTCTAGATGGGTGGTGATCTTGCTTCTTAGGACCCTTTCAAAGATTTTTATGATATGGGATGTTAGTGCTATTGGTCTGTAGTTCTTTGCTGTTGCTTTACTGCCCCCTTTGTGGAGTGGGGCTATGTCTGTTGTTTTTAGTAACTGAGGGACGACCCCCGTGTCCATGCTCCCTCTCCATAGGATGGAAAAGGCTCGTGATAGGGGCTTCTTGCAGTTCTTGATGAACACAGAGTTCCATGAGTCTGGCCCTGGGGCAGAGTGCATGGGCATGTCATTTATCGCCTGTTCGAAGTCATTTGGCGTCAGGATAACATCGGATAGGCTTGTGTTAATCAAATTTTGTGGCTCTCTCATAAAAAATTCATTTTGATCTTCGACTCTCAGTCTGGTTAGCGGCTTGCTAAAAACTGAGTCATATTGGGACTTGAGTAGCTCACTCATTTCCTTGCTGTCATCTGTGTAGGACCCATCTTGTTTAAGTAGGGGCCCAATACTGGACGTTGTTCTCGATTTTGATTTGGCATAGGAGAAGAAATACTTTGGGTTTCTTTCGATTTCATTTATGGCTTTTAGTTCTTCCCGCGATTCCTGACTCCTAAAGGATTCTTTTAGCTTAAGTTCGATGCTTGCTATTTCTCTGACCAGTGTCTCCCTGCGCATTTCAGATATATTGACCTCTTTTAGCCGCTCTGTTATTCTTTTCCGTCGCCTGTAAAGGGAGCGCCTGTCTCTTTCTATTTTACATCTACTCCTCCTTTTTCTTAGAGGAATAAGCCTTGTGCATACATCGAGTGCCACCGAGTTAATCTGTTCTAGGCATAAGTTTGGGTCTGTGTTGCTTAGTATATCTTCCCAGCTTATATCGGTTAGGACTTGGTTTACTTGGTCCCACTTTATGTTTTTGTTATTGAAGTTGAATTTGGTGAATGCTCCCTCGTGACTAGTCTCATTTTGTCGGTCTGGGGCTCCACGCATACATGTCTGAACCTCAATTATGTTGTGATCTGAGTATATTGTTTTTGATATGGTGACATTTCTTATCAGATCATCATTGTTAGTGAAGATGAGGTCTAGTGTATTCTCCAGTCTAGTAGGCTCTATTATTTGCTGGTTTAAATTGAATTTTGTGCAGAGATTTAAAAGCTCGTGTGAGTGTGAGTTTTCATCAGAGCTGCCTCCTGGTGTTATTACTGCAACAATATTATTTGCTATATTCCTCCATTTTAGGTGCCTTAAGTTGAAATCCCCCAGGAGCAAGATGTTGGGTGCAGGAGCTGGAAGATTTTCCAGACAGTGGTCAATTTTTAACAGCTGTTCCTGGAATTGCTGGGATGTTGCATCCGGAGGCTTGTAGACTACCACAATGACTAGGTTTTGGTTCTCGACCTTTACTGCTAAAACTTCCACTACATCATTTGAGGCATTAAGCAGTTCTGTGCAAACAAGTGACTCTGCAATGTACAGGCCAACCCCCCCCTTTTGCCTGTTCACTCTGTCACATCTGTATAGGTTGTAACCTGGGATCCATATTTCGTTGTCCAAGTGATCCTTTATGTGGGTCTCAGTGAAAGCCGCGAACATTGCCTTTGCCTCTGCAAGCAGTCCACGGATGAAAGGTATTTTGTTGTTTGTTGCTGGCTTTAGACCCTGTATATTTGCAAAGAAGAATGTTATCGGACTGGTGGTATTGTTGGTACTGGGGGGGGATTTTTTTTCCGGCATTAGTATCTGTATCTGTTGGTTTGGAGTGGAGGCCATCGACTGTGGTTCCACTCCAGGAATGACTGGATTTGGTGTACGATTTCTGCCATTTCCTGCCAGTTTTTTTTCCTTCCTGGCACTAAAAAACCTCTCCCTCTTGAGTGGCTGTGGCTACCCAGGTTTTCCCATGGCCTGGATGTTTTGTATCTTTTTGTCCCCTTTAGATGGTATGCCTGGCAATTTAAGTTATAGCACAGTCTTTCCTGTACTGAAGAGGTACACATTTCAGGGTGAAAAAGCTTACAGGAAGGGAGTTTGCATTTTCCTGTTGTCATATGGGCATGGCATTTTCTAGGGTGGTCATAGTTGCATGTCCCATCTGTTTTTCCAGATTTCCCATGCCAGCAGATACCAAGTGCATAGTATGTGCACAGGCTTGGTTTCCGTTTGCCTTGGGTTTCTGTGACTGTATTCCCTGTTGGTGCATGTTTCCCTGTCTTACTTCTATCCTCCCTAGCACCAACAATGGAGCTCCCACCAGTTGTTTTTGGTAATTTATCCTCACTATTGCTATTGGAGTCCTCTTGTTTGCTATTTCCTGCGGTATTTCTAGTTTGCAATATTGGTTTTATCTTATCTTTGACTACACTTGTTTCCCTACTATGGCTCCTGTCCCCTATGAGGTCATTTATATGTATTCCTTCCTGCGTATAATTCCCGACTACCTGGACAAAATCTCCAGCTTCACCATTACTGTCTCCCAGGACAGCACCTCCAGCTTCACCATTACTGTCTCCCAGGACAGTATCTCCAGCTTCACCATTACTGTCTCCCAGGACAGCATCTCCAGCTTCACCATTACTGTCTCCCAGGACAGCACCTCCAGCTTCACCATTACTGTCTCCCAGGACAGCACCTCCAGCTTCACCATTACTGTCTCCCAGGACAGCACTATCAGCCCCACATTTACTGACTACCAGGACATCACCTCCAGCCTTACAGTTTGTGACTACATGGCCAGTATCAAGGGCAGTACCATTCAGCCCAGACTTTTTATGTTCCCATCTGTTGTAGAAAGCTTCCAGGTTTTCTATGAAAGCAGCTTTGATGTTGTCCTCTTTTAATACCCTTGTGATTTTAGTCCACAGATTTTCCTCATTTGGGCATACCCAAAAACACTTCTCTGTTTTAATACTGCTTGTAGCTAGTTCTGGGATATCTGCACAAGGGGCGTGACACCAATTTCCACAAAAATGACAATTTATCCATGTGGAAGCCCGTTTGTTTGACTGACCACAGACTACACACAGCTTCATAATGATTTGAATGGTTGATTTACTGCAATTCTACTAGCAACCTCTTGAATATTATATTAATAACCTTAAATGAAGCTCTAGCTATTTGTATTTCTGTTTCTAACTCTTTTTGTATATTGGACAGCTTACCGTCACGTTCCTGATTTTTAATGTTTGTGTTTATAAGGGCGCCTACAAACCCATCCGTTTACAGTCTGCTTTATTGTCCAACGAAACTGTTTGAAACCAGTCCCGGGTTCGGACCAGTCAAGGGTTCGGACCAGTCAAGGGTTCGGACCAGTCGATCTGCTCTGATCAGTGGGTCACTTATTTAAAACATACTGGTCGGTGATTTGAGCTAACACATGAAGGATCTACTGGAAATTATCTACCCGAGTAATATGTGATTTGACTGATACAAAAGTATAACTTGCGTGTTGAAGAGCCGGTGATATCTGGCAGCTCCTACAATGACGTACAGTCGACCTCTTTGTTTATCAATCGCTGTATCTGGCTTTTCTATTTTTTTTTTTCCGTCTCCACCACAATAAATGCTATATTATCACTATAGTTGACTGGTGCAAATTTTGGAGGAAGGACGCTTTTTCTGTAGTAATAATTGCTTCTCGTTGTGTATATTGCGACCGCTGGTAACTACAGGTTATATGAAATTCACAGTAACGTCTCGTATTTCAAGAAAAAGAAACTAATGAAAGTCACTCCACTCCACTAAGTACCATTATAATACTGGTTAGTTGCTACTACAACACTGTATTCTGCTATTCACTGGTATCACTAGATTATATGCGAGTACACTAGCAGGCCAGGAAGATTATTAAAAACAGCTGACCTGTGGTAAGTTTCTGGCGACTTCTGGCACCTGCCTCTATAGGCTTATCACTTCATTTACAAATTCACCTGTTTTCAAATGACACTTTAGCCTTTATCATCAATATACTAGGGAGCCACTGTAGTATACACTATACACTATGTATACTCAATGCTTTCAGGGAGACTTTCTTTCCTCTGACACAACGTTCAATTATTATTATTTTTTTCACACGGGAAACAGGCCTATGATTCCCCTCTGGCAGTAAACTCTGCTAGGTAATGCACACTAATTCTCCTTTTTTGACTCAGTATATAATGTTTTCCGCCCAAGATTGGTTCCAGGCGCTAGAGGGATGTATCGTATAGGATTGATGACACAAATTAAAGTTCTAGCACGTAAGAGCGACCGTGAAAACACCAGAAAAATTAAGTAATAAAGGCAGACGATGTACCATAAAGTGAATAAGTTACTTCCGAGATATTGGCCTGGAGCGCCGGTCGGCCCGCCGTCTCAAAAAAAAAAAAAAAATCGCGAAAATCGCGTTTGTTTGGGTGTATTTCTTAGTAAACTGATGTTCTAGTGCAGTTAACCTCTTCAAAACACCGTTTTCTCTTACTCAGACACCAAAGAATACGACATGGAGACGACATGAGAGTAGTAACTCATTTATATCGAAATATTCCAGATGGTCTATCGCCATATTATGGCTTATCTTATTCAGTCTAGAGTATATAACATGTTTGTATGTTATTTATAGTGCTTATTATATCATATTAGATCAATTCTGATAGATAAATAAGCCGTAGAGTTGATATATAAGCTGACATAAGCGAAATAATGAAGTAATTTCTCCTGGCACTCTCTGGAGCGGGAGTACTGCCGAATAAACCATACCACGGGCGGGATTTGAACCCGCGGTCAGAGAGTCTGAAAACTCCAGACCGTCGCGTTAGCCACTGGACCTAGTTGGACAAATCTTATTGTGGCTAGCTGGTCCAGTGGCTAACGCGACGGTCAGGAGTTTTCAGACTCTCAGGCCGCGGGTTCAAATCCCGCCCGTGGTGTGGTTTGTTTGCAATCGTGTCATTACGATTTCGTGAGTCATACTGCCGAGTGTTCCCAGATGGTGCCTGATTGGCTCTAAGTCTACGGATAAACTCCGCCTACTGTTTTATGATGCCAAATAGTCAGCTATTATATTAGAGAGAATAATGCAAGAAAAGCGATAAAAACAAGGAAAAAATTCCAAAAAATATATGGGATGTGAGCAGACTCGCTACCCACATCACCGTCAAAATACCTGATATAAATGACTATAATTTCTTGTAGAAACGTCGTAGAACATTGATTATCATACCATTGTGTTGTCAAAGAGTTAAGCTATTTTTCTGTATAAATAACTCAATTTCCATAATTTTTTCGATAACCCAAACCTGTTGGAGCTACCCAACAGAATTACACAATATGAACAACACTTTTATATACACATCCCTCGAAATGGTACTTAATCTGCACCCTCAGAGACATCCATTTTCTTCCCTCATTGAAAATGTAATCGACTACAGACCATGCAATTCATTGCACTGAACATATTACACACAGACATATTGCCCCCCCCCCGTGGTTATCCAACCACCCCACTATTTACAACCTAACATACTACAAACAATTCAAATTCAAATTCAAATTCAAAGTTTATTCTCTATAAAGATTACAATGTTGAATTTACAGAATTTGGTTGTTGTGTGGTTTACATGTAGTTAAATAATGATTACAGAGTGTACCACTAGAACGCCTAGCATGGCTAGGCATTTCGGGCAGACTTAGTTTAATTCTTTATTTTAAAATATTACAAATTATGAGGTAAGTTGGTATTATGGCTAAGTGACTAAATACTAGTTTGTGAGTTTAGCAATGTGAATGCTTTTGTTTTGGCACAGTACATAGTTTCAGTATTGGAGTATCATAGGATTCATTATTTTAAGATTGAGATTAATATTTCTGTTTATGGTCAAATGGGTGAGTGAGTGTAAGTGTGAACCACCAGGTGGTATTCGTGTAGTTAGTTGATGGGGTGTATCAGGGAGATAAGATGTTTTCTAATGGTAGTTTTGAAGGTGATGAATGTGTCTGCAGTTCTAGAGATCTCAGGTAGGGTGTTCCAGATATTACCTAATCTAATGTTACACAGCAATGATCAAAACATTAATTTATGTAACTGTCCTAATGCTTCAGTTACATAGTAATATGTATCAGACAACAATGGTGATATAGGAAAGTCACAAAGACACAAAATTACTACAAAGCCATAGGTATAAACTTAGTCTCAAAAATCCAACACATGTAAGCTTCTACACATTTAAACATGCAATTCCAGTGTTAAAAACAATAACACAGCTTCAACTATGACATTCAAGCTCTATACAGCTTATATGGACATAACATAGTACTATTGACAACAGTACAATACAACATAAAATATAACCATGACATGAGTAACACATAAAGACTGTGCCTAGCACGCACCTAACCACAAAAACCTATAACACCACTGTTGCCCAACTTTATTTACACTATCTGACGTGCATTAACCTCTTTACTCTCAAAACAAAACTGAAAATTGCAGAACACCAGTGACGAACAATAATGCACAGACATTAATACAAACATATTACAGCATATCTCTGGACACCGTGCATGATCACAGCGTCTACACTATGCAGTGCAAGGAACCTAGAAAACAAGTTGGAGCAAATACATGCAATTATTAGAGTAAAACTCCAAATTACAATGTCATTACCGTAAATCAATATTACTACACACAATATGTATAATAAAGCAGTAGATCATCAAAACAATTGGCGTTAATCCTATTGGAGAAAACTTATCACACCTCTTAATGAGTCACACTCAAAACTCACCTCAATATCCATTCCACACACAATTCCACACACACACAATCAACATCTGCAACACACACAACCCTCCCCCAAGGGAAGGCTAGCCCGTTTATGCCCCTGACCGCTTATAAAGTCCATAAATCCCTCAAAAGAAAGTCCCTATAGCCCTCTGAGAAATCCCTCTCCCACCTCCTACCATATATTTCCCTGTTGCGACACTTTGTTCTATAAAAGGATGCTGCTATGGCCATCCTACGTTCCTCCGCCCCTTTGTCTCTCATTGCCCATGATATAAACACGAAATCAACCACTAAGTAAGCCACTGCCCTTTGAACCTTTACCCCTACCCCACCTACATCTAAACTGAGCACTCTCAAAACCGACAACCCTTTCCCCTCCACATACCGGATTACTTTCCCTAACCATTCCCGCACAACCCCTAGGCTTTCACAAAAATAAACTACATGAAAAGCTGATTCATCTACCCCACAAACCTGGCACTCCCCACCCTCCCTTATTCACCTATTTGGTAATACAACCCCAGATGGCAATATTCCGTGAAGAAACCTATACATTACCTCCCTCACGCACGGCCGGATGCGTAACCCTTTTAATCGACCCCAAATGTCTTCCCATGCGTACATCGGGTACACTCCTTCCATTGCCAATGCCACCCTAGGCCATAACTTCCTCTCCATGGACCCTACCCGCATGTTGCTCGGATCTCTGACCATCATCAATAGACGCAACAACTCACCATCTCTCAAATCCCGTCCCTTCCACCATCTCTGAATATCTCCCTGCAGCATCCCCAACCCTCCACTCCCCTCCCCCCGAACCCTTAGAAACCCATATTTCACATTTACACACTTCAACCTACTTTCCAATTGAATTAACCCCAGCCCTCCCAAGGCCACCAGAAGTGTTACCACCTCCCTTTTCAACCAATCCCATCCCAAACCCCAGATAAAATGGAAAACTCTGCTCAACAATCTCCGGACATCCCCATACACCAAAGGGTACAAAGCTGCCACATGCCATATTTTGCTGTACAAAAGCACATTGACCACAATGACCCTCTGGTGTAGCGTAAGGTGTGTCGGCCGCAGTCCTGTCAATCTTCCCAATACTCTATCTACCACACCCTTTGAATTAACCTCCCTCGCCATCTGAGCATTACCCATATAAACAACTCCACAAATTTTCACCCGGTCCACGACACACCACCTCACCCCCCCCACCCCCGCCCTCCTGCCCATCCCATTCACCCAGTCTCATGAGCTTTGATTTATGCACATTCACTGCCATACCTGTTGCCATCCCAAAAACATCTATAACTCTCTCCAGACCCTCCAATCCCTCCCTCCCACTCACTAGAACAGTTGTGTCATCAACATAACCTATGATACTGGGACTTCCACCTCGTATGTCCTCCCTTACCCCCTCCTGTATGCACCTTTCCACTGCCCTATAAAATGAATTCTGCTCACATGCAAATAATATTTGTGACAACAGTATGTGAAAATTTGTCTGGGCTGCCTCCAAGTGAGTCGCCTACCCTGGCAAACTCTGTTGACACCGAGCTCTGAGATGGGTACCTCAGCCTCACAAGTGGCTTATAGGACAGATTTTTTCACAAATGATTGGTATTGCAAGAAACCTCGCCTGCATGCACGTATAAAGGACTAACTTACTTGGTGTTGCAGCATATATCCTGATCTTCAACTTCCTAAGCCTAGCTTTAGCCCCCTTGGACTTCCCCTTGGGAACCACGTGCAACCGGGAGCATTAATTCCTGCAATATTCAATCGTTATTAGTGTCCTGCCTGCACCTCAGAAATTCCTATATCCAAGAGGGTATGTATCCCCTAGTATAACTATGCAGACTCAGACGCTAGCTTCAGACGACTCTGAGACGCTGGTACTTACTGGGCATACTCTCTCTGTAGCACGCCGAGCCCTCAGTTAACTCAACTCACAATCTCCTAAGTCACTGGCCAGATCCTACGGGAAAAGGTGAATATCTCGTCTTACTGTATGGGCTGATGGAGGAGATCATCTACGGTACATCGAGGTGTCTCTACCAGATTTCCCCAGGTCTCAGATGTGAAGACACGTGGGGGCGCCGCCTGATGTTCACGGCACGTCTTGTCCAGTCGAAGTCTATCGTAAGAAGGACGCTATTCTGTCTTTGTGACCTGCGCCCCGCCATTCAAGCTAGGGCTGCCAGTTCTCCCTAGCTAACTTATCCTAATGTTTGCCTACATTATCGGCCTATTACTACCTATGTTAAGGTCTTAGGTCTACTCTATCATTATCTACAGATGCCTTAGTAAACCTAATATTAGTGTATTACCAGTAAACCTACCTACTCCTTCCCTGAAGAGTAAATCTATAAATTAAATAAGCTTACCAACCGCCAACCAGAGAATGCCTTGCTTGTTTGGGAGGGTTTAAGGGTCGCTCGGCTCAGACGACCAGACGCTCATGCTGGATCTGAGCTGTGGAACTATTTGGACCAAATAAATTTCCACATCCTCCCGCCGGCGAAGGTAGGCGCTAAGTCTAGATCAAGTCTGCCTCCCGCAGGCCCCCCCAGTGGGCCCTGGACTCGAGCGCCGTTCGACGGGTCGTCCGGCCGCTCAGCTCGCTCAACCTCTGGTCTGATTTCTCATGTCCCGGTCCCACCGTGTGGACCTCGAGAGGCAAAAGCCTGTTGATGGGTCTTATAGTCTCGACACCGTTCATTCTCACTTTCACCATTCTCAACCGCCCAGCCTTGTCTGGGTGGGTTGACACTACCAGGCCAAGAGGCCAGTATGCCCTCGGCGCCTCGGATTCTACCAGCACCAGGTCCCCTTCACTTAGCATCATCTTATTCGCCTCGGGGTCGGCACCATAGAAATGTTCCCGCAAGGTTGTCAAGTAATCCCTGCGCCACACCTGGTTCCATTTGTCCAGGATGTTCACCAGTCTGTTGTGACTCCTGTGCAGTTCTTCATTGATGGGGGGACCATCTGGCCCATAATAATCCAGCTCCTTGGAAGACTGACTCAAAATTGCGGGGAAGGGCTCAATCCTTCTTCCAAACAGCATGTGATTGGGGGTGAGAGCTTCTTGCTCGTCAATCCCATTTTGTACGTAGGTCAGAGGCCTGTTATTAACTCTTGCCTCTATCTCAACTAACACTGTCCTCAGTTCATCACAGCTCACCCTCCTGCCGTGCAAGACCTTCCGAATGCACCTTTTGACTGTGCCCACCATGCGTTCATAGAATCCCCCTTGCCAGGGTGCCCTGGGAGCTATGAACCTCCACTCGCACTCTATTCTCTTCAGGTGTTCTCGTACTTCTCCGTTGTCCCTAAGATTCCTGAAAACTTTATCGGCCGCCCTAAAGCTTGTGCCATTGTCCGAGATAATCAATCGCGGGCACGAGAATCTGGCAGTAAACCTCCTGAACAACTTCACGAAAGTCTCTGTCGTCATATCTTCTGCCAACTCCAAATGCACCGCTCGAGTAGTGGCACAGGTAAACAGGCAGACATATACTTTCTGAGGGCCCTCCTTAACGTCTCCTGGGTTCTTCAATGTGATAGCCCCCGTATAGTCTATTCCTACAGTCTCAAAGGGCCTGTCACTATGTACCCGCTCCTGAGGCAGCGGTGGTGGACCTGGGTAGGGTAGGGTCCTCCCATCGTACCGCCGGCAGACCGTGCAACTCTTTAGCACCCTTTTGACGGCAGCTCGACCCTTCAGTACCCAGTAATTCTGACGTAGGCAGGTGAGGGTATCTCCAAACCCCCCATGTAAGGTCCTCTGATGGGCATCTTGTATCAATAGCTCTGTCGCCCATCCCTCCTTTCCCAGCAGCACGGGATGTTTGGCCCCATAGCTGAGCTCAGAGTTTTGTATTCTTCCCCTGCATCTTATTAGCCCCGCATGATCTAGGAACAATCCCAATGAGTGAACCAATTTGCTGTTCCCTGAGTCGTCATCGTTGGACACGCGTCCTGACGCCATAACCTGCTGCCGGGTCGCAAGTACTTCCAGCACTCCTGGAAACCTCCCCCTTTGGTACTGCCTTATCCAATATTCTCTGGGACCCACTAGAGACAACTGTCGACCCTGGCTTACCTTGTCATGCAGCTTCCTCACGAATCGAAATACCATTTCCGTGACTCCTATAAGTTTTCTCCACGAGGAGTAGCGCCTGGGGTCAAATAATTCAGTGTCGTGTTCCCCCGCGAAATGTACTATGCTGCTGATTGTCTCCACGAATTTCTGCTCCGGCCAGCAATCCCTTGCCGGTAACCAGTCTGGGCCTTTGAACCAAAGCTCGCTTTTACTCAACTTTCTGTGTGTCACCCCTCGGCTTATCAGGTCGGCTGGGTTTTGATCTGTAGGCACATACAGAATTGTTGATGTTGACTGTAGTTCCCGTATCTCCTTTACCCGATTCCTGACATAGGGGAGCTTAGACCTGTCATTCTGGACCCACTGTAAGGCCACCTCCGAGTCTGTCCATACATAGGTGTGTGTCACCCTCAGATTACTTAACACCTCCTCTACGTACTTACCCAGTCTTGCTCCCAGCAACATCGCCGTGAGCTCTAGCTTTGGGATCGAGCAATCCTTCAGGGGTGTCACCCGCGCACGACTGGTGACCAGATTGACTTGGTCCCCGGCCACCAAATACGCTACTGCCCCATAGGCCCTGGAGGAGGCATCACAAAAGACGTGCAAGTCATAATCCCGCCCGGTGCACCCGATGGACCTGGGGAATGTGAACTCGTGCAATTCCGCTAGGTCTTTGTTAACCAGATCCCACTCCTGGCAGACTGTTTCTGGCAGTGGGTCGTCCCAACCTAGGTTCAGCTCCCAGGTCTGTTGTACTAGCATCCTCCCTCGAATGGTGATGGGTGTCAACAAACCCAAAGGATCGAAGGCAGTCTGCACTTTGCTCAGCAAAGACCTCCTGGTCAGCTTCCCTTCCCCATCAGGCTTCCTCTTTAGCCTAAGTCTGTCTTCCTTGACTTCCCACTCTAGTCCCAACACCGATGTTACCTCAGGCACTGAGTAGCCAGTATAGTCATGTTCCACCATGCCCCGCAACGTTGGATTGTTTGTCACCCATTCTCTCAATGGCATGTTAGCTGAGAGCATCTCCTGATTAGACTCTCGGTAAATATCCATCAACAGCCTTTCATCTGAGGTGGTACCCTGCATGTTGTCTACATAAAATAGGGTCTTCAGTAATTCTTTAAGCGGGCTGTTACAGTTCACAAGGTGGTAGTCTATGGTAGCCTGTAATAGGAATGGTGAACTAGTGGCACCAAACAACACTGCCCTGAATCTATAGGTATCATACCCTTGCTTGGGCATCTCCCTGTTAGCCAGCCACAAGAACCTTGTGTAGTCCCTATCCTGTGGCTGCAACCCAATACGTAGGAAGGCTTTGCTAATGTCTGCCGCATAGGCGTACTGTTCCGTCCTGAATCTCAACAACACATCTGCTAATTTCTGCGTCAGGGAGGGCCCTGTGAGCAGACAGTCGTTCAACGATGGCTCTCGGGGACTCGCCTGCGAGCTGCAGTTGAAGACTACTCTGATGGGAGTGGTTACCGACTCCTTGGTGACTGCCATGTGTGGAAGATAATGGGTGTTTTCCCCAGGGCTGGCATTGGGCACTTTCTCGATGAACCCAAGGGCCAGCTGTTCCTTAATAATATCATCATATTTCCCCACCAGACCCTTCCTGGTCAGGCTGTTCACCAATGAATTCAACTGACCACGTGCCCTCTTGAAATTAGTGGGCAGCGTTGGGTGGCCCGGTTTCCATGGGAGTCGCACCCAATACTGCCCGTCCCTGAACTGCACATGGTTCAAGTAATCTCGATACGTCTCTTCGTGTTCGGGGGGCGGCTGGTCACCTTTAATCCCTACTACATCCAGGTCCCATAGTTTATGGACCGGCTCACTGTCGGATATGCCAACTTGCGCCTCTGACAGGCCTTCGTGCACACCAATCTGCATCACCAGTACAGCCTCAGTCGCTGTAATACCAGAGCCCTCCTTTCCCGGGGTCGCAGGGAAGTGAGCTGGTATTCTGCCTCCTACGATGTACCCCGCTGGAGTCCTGTACAGGCCCACACCTTCCTTGATAACCCTTCTCGTAGACACGAACTCGTCTAGGTAATCCCCTCCTACCAATATGCCTACATTACTAACATTGTCTGTAGCAATGTCTGGTTCTGCTAGCTTCACACCCAACTCCCTCAAACGTTTGACTGCTTCAGCCAGTCCCCTAGTGGTAATGATATTGGGCAGCCTCTTCACCATCAAGGCTGAAATTTCCCGTCGATGCCCGGCTAACCTGACCGTCACATTGACTACTGGATAAGACCTGCGTGGGACTTCCCCACCAAACCCTTCCACCTTCATGTCAACTTTACCAACTGTCTCCAGCTTCAACCTAGTGGCTAGACTCTCCGCTATGAAGGATCTCTGTGCCCCACTGTCGAAGAACAAACGGGTTGTTTCAGACTTCTTCCCGTTCGCGACCACCGCCATTATGGTGGGCAAGGCCACCGAGCCTTGAAACTGCTCACCAGAACAAATTCTCGGTGCCGTACTCACCACACTCATCGTTACTTCTGACTTGTTCTTGCTCTCCGCCCTTTCTTGCGGTTTGCTCTCCTTAACTTGTGCTAATCCGGCATCATTAGGACACAGTGCACTGTGGTGCTTTCCCTTCCGGCAGCCCCGACACTCCCTGAGCATGGTGTTACAGTCCCTGGCAAAATGTTCTCCACAACACTTGAAACAAAGTCTCAACTCTCTTAGCCGTTGAACCCTTTGGTTATAGGTGGTGAAGCTTGAACACCCTGAACTAGCGTGTTCTTCATCACAAAACACGCACCGTCTCATACTGGCCGCTTTAGTGGCTTCTCCCTTGGCCCTGTGGGTGGAGGACTCGCCCTGGGCATAATACGTGCCTACTTTAGTGGGAGGTGGTTTAGGTCTATCTCTCGAATGTCTGGGGAAGTCGACCGACTTCTCCTTGGTAGGTAATTTCTCCCCCTGACCTATGCTCAGGTGAGATATGAGATCCCCTAACCCTTCAATAATTTGGCTTATCGTGAACCTATTCGTCCGATATTTTAAGTGTAACTCATGCACTGTCGTGCTAGCCAGTTTCCTCTGAATCACCTGGCTAAGGACCCATTTTGAATCATTCTCACCATGCAGATCTCTGAAACTATTGGTCAAGCTCATAATCTCAATACGGAACTTCTCTAGACTTTGACGGTCATGTCGGCAAGCCTCTAGATCCAACAACCGATAAAGTATAGCTACCTTTATCTCCTCAGTGTTGCCAAACATGTCTTCTAATTGGTCTTTGGCATGTTGGTAATTAGCGTCAGTAATCGGGTAGTGCCGGACCAGATCTAAGGCTTTACCCTTGAGCTGCGACCGCAAATACTGCAACTTGACGGCATCTGACAAATCATTTCTGTCATCTATCTGGGCTCTAAACTGATCCCAGAAACCAATGTACTCTGTTAAGGTTCCGTCAAACGTTGGTAAATTCAGCTGGGGCAACTTGGGCAACATATTGACAGGTGTGTGGTTGTTTGGGGTACCTGCGGTGTTCAACACCATCCTTGGAATACTAGCCTTTAATGTACTTAACTTATCTTTGTACATATTCATCTCCTGATGACAATCTACATCATCCTTAGTGAATTCGTCCATAGCCTGCTGAAGACTTCCCTGGGATTCCTCATCCTCAATAGCCTGTAGCTCATATGCTGAGAATGCTTGTTCATAGGCTTCCCACTTTTCCCCCAAACTCTTCAAGCAGTTCTGCAAATCATCGCAGTCTACATTACTGCGTTGGCAAGTAGCCTTGCACCTGTTACGCGTTCTGTTCAGATGCCCTTTGTATGCTGCTACTGATCGTTTTAATTTTGTTAGCACTGAACCAGACTCTCCTGAACCCCCATCTGCCATTGTCGAAGTTTAATGAGGAGTGTGACACTAATTGTACTTTACCCAGTCCACCCCACAGCACGTCACGGTGTTAGGTAAGAATGAACGAGTCTTAAGGCTTCTCAACAAGCTTAACAATTCCCTTTGTTATATTGACTCTACTATGAATCAAAAATGTACACTGTTAGCTCTCAAATCCCAATCAAAATGTGTATCGATGTGAAAGCTTAATCTAGCACTCAACTGTACAATGCCAGCAAATAATTACAGGACTTAACCTAGTCTCAGGTATAATTCACAAATCCCACATTAACATGAATCAAAGATGATGAAAATCACAATAAAAGTGCAGTATACAAATTAAAATCACTTGGTTAACACAAGCAAATTCAACAATTCAACTTGTGAAACAGTAAATAAATAATGTATGTAAACAGCTTGGCCTAACTGTGCCCAGCTTACTCTGTTTAGCGTGGATGGTTGGATAAGGTAAATCCTAACCTAGCTAGTGTGCTATAACTTAAACCTGGCTTTATAACTCCCTGTAAATAATAACTAGGTTAAATCTGTCCTAGCTACTATAACCTTTTGTAAATATTGCACAAGCCTAGCCTAACTGTGGCTACCTTGCAAATCCACTGTAAGTAATTAACACACAAGTCTCCTACTCTGGATTACTTGTAATCACTGTAAATAATTAAATTCACAAGCTTCTCTAGCCTACCTGGCCTGCCTGTAAATTACTGCAAATAACAACTTCTGTGTATAGTCAGCTTGGCCTAGCCTCTGAGTAACTTTGACCTAGGTGTGCTAACTTAAACCTAACTTTTTTAAACTGGTTCCTAACTGTGGCCTAGCTATGATAGCTTAACCTGTGGCCTAGCTATGATAGCTTAACCTAACTTTGTTAAACTGGTTCTTAACTGTAGCCTAGCTATGATAGCTTAACCTAACTGTGGCCTAGCTATGATAGCTTAACCTAACTCTGTAAAACTGGTTCCTAACTGTGGCCTAGCTATGATAGCTTAACCTAGCTATTCCACATCCGGTTTTCGAAGGACCACTTTTGTGAAAATTTGTCTGGGCTGCCTCCAAGTGAGTCGCCTACCCTGGCAAACTCTGTTGACACCGAGCTCTGAGATGGGTACCTCAGCCTCACAAGTGGCTTATAGGACAGATTTTTTCACAAATGATTGGTATTGCAAGAAACCTCGCCTGCATGCACGTATAAAGGACTAACTTACTTGGTGTTGCAGCATATATCCTGATCTTCAACTTCCTAAGCCTAGCTTTAGCCCCCTTGGACTTCCCCTTGGGAACCACGTGCAACCGGGAGCATTAATTCCTGCAATATTCAATCGTTATTAGTGTCCTGCCTGCACCTCAGAAATTCCTATATCCAAGAGGGTATGTATCCCCTAGTATAACTATGCAGACTCAGACGCTAGCTTCAGACGACTCTGAGACGCTGGTACTTACTGGGCATACTCTCTCTGTAGCACGCCGAGCCCTCAGTTAACTCAACTCACGATCTCCTAAGTCACTGGCCAGATCCTACGGGAAAGGGTGAATATCTCGTCTTACTGTATGGGCTGATGGAGGAGATCATCTACGGTACATCGAGGTGTCTCTACCAGATTTCCCCAGGTCTCAGATGTGAAGACACGTGGGGGCGCCGCCTGATGTTCACGGCACGTCTTGTCCAGTCGAAGTCTATCGTAAGAAGGACGCTATTCTGTCTTTGTGACCTGCGCCCCGCCATTCAAGCTAGGGCTGCCAGTTCTCCCTAGCTAACTTATCCTAATGTTTGCCTACATTATCGGCCTATTACTACCTATGTTAAGGTCTTAGGTCTACTCTATCATTATCTACAGATGCCTTAGTAAACCTAATATTAGTGTATTACCAGTAAACCTACCTACTCCTTCCCTGAAGAGTAAATCTATAAATTAAATAAGCTTACCAACCGCCAACCAGAGAATGCCTTGCTTGTTTGGGAGGGTTTAAGGGTCGCTCGGCTCAGACGAGACGCTCATGCTGGATCTGAGACGCTCATGCTGGATCTGAGCTGTGGAACTATTTGGACCAAATAAATTTCCACATCTCTTAACTGCCCCTCAAGATACCTAATAAGCCCATAAGCCAACTAATTCTCGTGCTGTCCCTGTCGTACATAGAACTCTCTAATCCTCGTCTTCACCATCACATCCCACTATCTTAACACATCCCCATTGACTTCCATCCCCTCCCATAAGCCTTTCCACCACTGTGCAAATAGGACCCTCCCCTCCACATCTTGAAGCAACTGAACATTCAATTTCCAATAACTCTTATACCTGTTCGGCCGTCCCTCCCTTCCCAAATCCACCAAAATGCCTCTATGATCAGAAAAAAACACACCCAAAACCCTTACACTCTGCACCACTGCTTTCCTTGTCACGTATATCCTGTCCAGCCATGCAGCATACCCCTGCCTCACAAAGGTGTGCTCCACCTCCCATGCTACCCCCCCTCAACATCCACCAACCCCACCCCGGTTAACAGGTCCCTCAGAACACCAGAACAATATCCTGCTCCCCTAGGTTCCACATCCCTGCGGCGTATGATGCAATTCCAGTCACCTCCCACCACAGCTAATGCTGGAAGCGACCTTAAGTGATACACCAACACTTCACGTACGAACTCATTCTTCACTCGACTGTCCCCCTCAACCAGACCATAAACACACACAAAAGACATCTTATCCCTTCCCCATGTCCCATCCACTCTTATAACTCTCCCCTCCCCCCTCCTCACAATGATGTACAGTAAACAGGCTGGCCTCCCTCACTAAAATAGCCACTCCTCCTTTCAATCTCGTTGAGTGTGCCACATATACAGTATACCCCTCAATCATCAACATACAACCCAACTTGTGGTTGTGCTCTTGCATAAACACTACATCTACACCATACCTAATGAGAAGCTCATGAAACCATGCACACTTCCTATAATTTCTCAGACAATTAATATTTATAGAGACTCTTGAATTTGTCAATAGAGGTTTTCCTTTACATACTACAACACCTTTATCCCCCTTCCCCTTTATACACCCTTGATCTTCAGTCACCATTCTGTGATCTGCTTTCACATGCCCCTTGCCCCTGGACCCCCCCAGGTTCATGCTCAACCACATCAGCCCAAACCTTTTTGCCCAAACGCTGTGCCGGAGTGAGCACATCATCCACATCCGAGGGCACTGCCGCTGTCTTCCATGACACTCGAGCCTTTCTCCCCGCCTCCACCCGAAAGCCATCCTCGAGCACTTCTGCCACCACAGTGCCAATTTGCAACCCAGCCTCAACCTGGGTCTCTGACATGCCCCCCCTCTCACCACCTGGAACCCCAGCAGTACCCAGGGCACCCACAAGCCCCTCAACTGTGACCTCTCCTGGGGTCCCTAACAGGTCGTGGAGGACTGAATCAATGGTAGCCTCCACGGCCCTGTCCTCACCAAGTGACACCACATCTCTGGTCTCCAGTGCCTGCCCGGCAGCGCATGACTCTCTCGGAAGAGTTACACACTTCCTCCCTCAAGGCGGCCTCCTCAACCTCCACACTCCAAGCCTTGTCCAAGGAAATCAACTCAGGTCGTGCCAAATTCAACGTCGCAAGGTCCTCCGATGCCTCCTTATGTTGCTTATCCACCTGTGTACCTTGTCGTTGAACACACTGTGCAGCAATGTGATCATAGGCACCGCATAAGCGACAGGTACGTCGTTGCCCCGCGTAGGTAACCATTACTTGAGTCCTGAACTCTTCTAGGTAAACATAGGAAGGAATGAGATGCCTCAATGTCATTTTCAAGGAAAAACTTCCTTCAGGCATCCCAGCATATGATCCTTCCTTCCACTTCCCCAATATCGCCATATGAACAGTCCCAAACTTCTCAAAGACGGCACGTAGGTCTGCCTCATCAGCCTCAAAGGGTACATTCCTGATCTTCACCCACGTATAATGGCAGGACACATCATGTAGCCTTACCGTCACTGCAGGATTCACTGGTATACAAAGATCTTGGAATCTGGCGACTATGTCTTCGTATACACTTGCATAGCGAAATTTCACAAAAATTCTATATGCCCCGTTCAAGGCTACACCATACAGCTTTTTGTTGGCAATGCCGTATGTGCCCCTGATGATGGCAGGTAATAAAACTTGAGCTGAGTGGGCATGCACAGCCCCACGCACCACTTCTATGCCGACAGTGTTTACCCTTCTTCTTGCCTGCTGCGCCATTTTGTGAAAACCAAGTTGTCACCGGCTGACAGTAGAGGGCAGGCTCAGCTCACGTCCGCTCGTCCCAGAGGTTGAGCGACGAATGAATGTGTTAGTAAGATTATTACCTGGGGACGAAAATATTGAGACAATGCGAGTAATTTCCCCCCCCCCAATCCCCCAGCTCACACTTCTTTATTGACTAAGTTTTCATAAGATTGATTCCTATTGTTGTTTCTCTTATAAGACATGTGGAGGTGTTGTGCAGGAGATATATTCAACGGTCGAGGTAGTGACCAATATTTAGTGATACTGACCCTATATCTCCTAATTAGATTCATCAATATTAGGTGATTTTTTGTGACAACTGGCAAATACAAGCCCAAACTTCACCTTGTGGCTTGAGAAGAGGCTATTTGCAGCACCTGCTGCGTAAGCTCTTACTAGTAGTTTCACTAGTCTCTTGCAATATAAGGTCTTCCATACCTGTTTGTAAACCTGTGTACTTACTTTCTGCTGCCTTTTGAGGAACAGCACCAGAGAGTAGATGACCAAGGCAGTGATGGCCAAGATGATCAGCAGATCAGTCTTCGCCCACTCCAGTGTGTCGCTTCCCAGCCACAACATGACGCAATCTTCTGCACATAAAAAGTGAATCACAATTAGCTATTTAGATTTACGGCTAACTGACTGCTCGTATATGCATAAGGGTTAAATTCACCTGTACACTAACGTCAAGAATTAAAAGGAATTCAGTGTCATACACAGAGAAATATACTGGCGTAGCCTCACAGCTCTACCACAGAAGGTATCTACATCATCCCCTGTGGATACTGTCCCAAGAAATATGTAGGGGAAACAGGCAGAAATCTTTCGGTCCGCCTGAATGAACATCGAAATGTCACCAACAAAGACATAAAGAACGCCTGTGTCCTCCACAGGGATTCCACTAGACATTTGATGAATTGATATCAAACACAGCTCGTCCTCACTGGAAGCCTAGCAAATCAGGCACAGCTCATCCTCACTGGAAGCCTAGCAAATCAAGCACAGCTCGTCCTCACTGGAAGCCTAGCAAATCAGGCACAGCTCGTCCTCACTGGAAGCCTAACAAATCAGGCACAGCTCGTCCTCACTGGAAGCCTAGCAAATCAAGCACAGCTCGTCCTCACTGGAAGCCTAGCAAATCAGGCACAGCACGTCCTCACTGAAAGCCTAGCAAATCAGGCACAGCTCATCCTCACTGGAAGCCTAGCAAATCAAGCACAGCTCGTCCTCACTGGAAGCCTAGCAAATCAAGCACAGCTCGTCCTCACTGGAAGCCTAGCAAATCAGGCACAGCACGTCCTCACTGGAAGCCTAGCAAATCGCTGGCACCATAGAAGATAATACTGAAAGCAACAAAATTTCAAAAACATTAGCATATATGATACTCAGCCAGGCAAAGTATCACACAGGAATCTCATGACCTCATTGTTTACCTGTCCTCATTTCAAATATGTCATTGTACAGGTCACACTTTCACTCTCCGTCTATATATATACTGGCATTGTAACATCAGTGTTAGAAGTGATAACGGTCCCAGGACCGGAACGTTTTCTAATAAATGTGTCCTGGTGTTTTCTCAAGTGTCTTTTTAAACCAGTTTACCGGTATCACTTACCAAGATTTCTATCATACTAACGAGTATATACAAAGTGAAGCAAAATGCAACAGATCCACGAAAAAAAAAAAAAGTTAAGTTTTCATCGGTCATCGTTCGTCCAGATCAAACAATAAACACGATGATGTGGTAAGCATTTGTTGTAGAAAGTCAAGCTCCAGGTGCCTCATTGGTCATGGCACACTAACCCGATTATTAGCTAATCTCTGCTAGATCATTAGAGGTAGATTCAAGTTGTTTGAGGAAATGAATACAGGAAGAACTAGTGAAACATTTATTACGTCTACGGTTTGTTAGATAGGAGCTTAATCAAGACGTAGTAGTAATGGTAATAGTAGTAACATTAGTAGCAGAAGCATTAGTGGTAGTTGTAGTAATAGCAATAGTAGTAGTAGTCGTCGTAGTAGTAGCTGTAGTGATAGCAATAGTAATAGTCGTAGTAGCAGTAGCCGTAGTAATAGTCGTAGTAATAGTAGTCGTAAAATAATAATTATAAAAATAATAATGTAAATAATATAAATAAATTTAAAAATATTAGTAATCATAATATAGTAGTAGTAATAGTAGTAGTAGTAGTAGTAGCAATAGTATTAGTAGCAGTCGAAATAGCAGTAGTAGTAGTAACAGTAATAGTCGTAGTAGTAAGGGAAGTAGTAATAGTATTAGCCAAAGTTGTAGTCGTAGTTGTAGTAGTAGCAATTATTACTCCTCCTCCTCCTCCTCCTCCTTCTACTACTACTACTACTACTACTACTACTACTACTACTACTACTACTACTAATAATAATAATAATAATAATAATAATAATAATAATAATAATAATGATATTAATATACCTGGAGAAGGTTTCGGGGGTCAACGCCCCCTTGGCCCAGTGTTTGACCAGGTCTCGCTGTGGATCAGGGCCTGATCAACAAGCTGTTACCCCTGGCCTCACGTAGACTGACGTACGAACTACAGCCCGGCTGGTCAGGTACTGACTTTAGGCGTCTGTCCAGGCATTCTTGAAGACAACCAGAGGTCTATTCGTTATCCCCCATATGTATGCTGGAAGGCAGTTGAACAATCTTGGCCCCAGGCTCGTGGCGCCCCTACTTTTGATTGGGGGTGTGTTGCACCACCTGCCGAGTCTTTTGCTTTTGTAAGGAGTGATCTTCATGTACAAATTTGGTATTAATTCCTCTCGGATTTTCCAGGTGTATATTATCATGTAATTTAGGTGTTTTATCGTACTTATGTGTGTCGTAAAGCCTCTCTGTGCACTCTCCAAGTCGGCATTTTCACCTGCTTTGAAAGGCGCCGTAAGTGTACAGCAATATTCCAGCCGAAATTTCAAAAGAATCATCATGGGCTTGGCATCCCTAGTTTTGAAGGTTCTCATTATCCATCCCATCATTTTTCTAGCAAATATGATGGATACACAGTTGTGATATTTGAAAGAGAGATCCTCTGACATTATCACTCCCAGGTCCTTCACATTAGTTTTTCGCCCTATTGTGTGGTTGAAATTTGTTTTATACTCCAATATAATTTTAATTACTTCAGGTTTTCCATATCGAAATAACTGAAAATTTTCTTCATTGAAATTCATTATTATGAACACAGGTAGTAAATGTCCTGTGAGACCTGGTTCGTAATGGGAATTGGAACAAAGAAACTCAGCAGTAGACTATAACTTGTATTTGTCTTCACACACTATATACAGGTAAGTGCACTTTGTACAAAATGTACAGATAGAATAATAAGTTTACACCACGGTGACAGATGGCAAAGCAGAAGCCAGAGTGCACCATACTCAACCAGCAGGTAGGCAAGTCTACTAATGCTTACAACAAGCGAACCACGTTGCTTTAATTTTGGCAGACTTGCCTGTAACTGGTTAATGAACCAAGGTACTGATTTAATGAAGGGTACCCTATCCATCATTAAACCCTTAGCACCCAATTTGCTGGTTGGGAGGCAGCCTATATGGGAGTGTGACACATACCGAATAAATTGTAACATACTCTTTGCATGCCACATTCATACTGTTTTCTGCAGCCCAGTTAGAGATTTGCTTGATGTCTACTTGGAGTGTTGCAGTGTCATCGATGCATGACACTGTCATATAAACTCGGGTGTCATCTGCAAAGGAAGACACGGTACTGTAGCTTACATCTCTGTCCATGTCAGATATGAGGATGAAGAACAGGATGGGGACAAGTACTGTGCCTTGTGGAACAGAGCTTTTCACTGTGGCCTTCTCAAATTTTATTCTATTTACTACTACTCTTTGTGTTCTATATATTAGGAAGCTATGGATTCATCTACCAATTTTTCTCGTTATTCTTTTGTTTCACGCATTTTGTGTGCTATTACACCATAATCACACTTGTTGAAGGCCTTCATAAAGTCTGTGTATACTACATCTACATTTTTTTTCCTCTAGAGCGTCCAAGAACTTATCATAGTGATCTAGTAGTTTGGACAGCCATGAGCGGCCTGCTCTAAACCCATGTTGCCCTGGGTTGTGTAACTGATGGGTATCTAGATGGGTGGTGATCTTGCTTCTTACACCCCTATCAAAGATTTTTATAATATGGGACTTTAACGCTATTGGTCTGTAATTTTTGTCATTGCATTATTGCCCCTTTTGTGGAGTGGGGCTATGTCTGTTGTTTTAAGTGACTGTGAGATGACCTTGTGTCCATGCACAAGGTCATCTAAAGGCACGTAGTTCCACAAGTCTGGGCCTGGGGCCGAGTGCATTGGCATGTCATTTATTGCCTTTTCAGAATCATGTGGTGTTAGTATAATATCAGAGAGGTTTGAATTGACCAAATTCTGATTCTCTCTCATAAAAAAATTATTTTACCTTGTCGACTCTTAGACTGGATAGCGGTTCACTAAACACGGAGTCATCAAGTATCTCACTCATTTCCTGATGTCATTTGTGTAGGTCCTGTCTCTAAGCAGAGGTCCAGTACTGGATGTTATTTTCGCCCTAGATTTGGCATAAAAAAAAAAAGAAATATTTTGGGTTTCTTTCAATGTCATTTATGACTTTTGGTTGTGCCTGAGTTTTTTGTCTCCTGTATGATTCCTTAAGCTTAAGTTCGAGATTTGCTATTTCTCTGCCCAGTGCCTCCCTTCATATTTCTGATATGCTGGTCTTCTTCAGTAGCTCTGTAATTCTTCACCTACACCTGTATAGGGAGCGTCTCTTTCTACTTTACATCTCTTCCGTTTTCTTAAAGGAATATGCCTTGAGCATACCTCAAGTGCCACAGAGTTAATTCTTTCTAGGCAGAGGTTCGGATCTATGTTGTTTAGAATATCTTCATAACTTGTTTCATTTAGGACATGATTGACTTGATCCCACTGCATGTTTTTGTTATTGAAGCTGAATTTGGTGAAGGCACCTTCATAAACGATCACATTTTGCTGGTCAGGAGCCCTGCTCATACATGTCTGTGCAGGGCTCCTGACCAGCGTAGAAATGTATCTGAGTGATTTGAGTGTGTCTTTGACACACATCAATCTATCATTGTTAGTGAAGATGAGGTCCAGCGTATTCTCCAATCTTGCTGGCTCTATTATATGCTGGCTTAAGGTGAATATGGTGTAGAGATTTAATAGCTCGTGTGTGTGTGAATATTTATATGAGCTGCCTCTTGCAGTTATCTCTGCTAAGACATTTTTTGCTACATTCCTTCATTTTAGGTGTCTTAGGCTGAAATCCCCCAAGAGCAAGATGTTTGAGGCAGGAGTTGGAAGTTTTTCTAGACAGTGGTCAATTTATAAATGTTGTTCCGGGAACTGCTGTGAAGTTGCACCCAGAGGCTTGTATACAACCACAATGACAAGGTTTTGGTTTTCGATCTTTTCTGCCAAAATTTCAACTACATCACCTGAAGTGTTTAGCATTTCCGAGCCTATGAGTGATTCTGTGATATACAGGCCAAACCCTCCCTTTTTGCCTGTTTACTCTGTTGTTAAAGTGATCCTTTATGTGTTGACTTTGTGAGCAGTCCAGTGATGAAAGATATTCTGTTGTTTGTTGCTGGCTTTAAACCCTGTACATTTGCAAGGATAAATATCGTTGTATTGATGGTATGTGGAGATTTTGTTTGCCGGCACTAATATCTGTTGTTTTGGAGGGGAGGCCACTGACTGTGCCTCTGCTCCAGAAGTGATTTGACTTGATGTACGATTTCTGTCATTTCTCGTCAGCTTTTTTTTTCTTCCTGGCAATAGGAAAACCTTTATATCTGGTGTGGCTAATCTGGTTTGTCGCCCATAGTCTGAGTGAGCTGACAGTATATGTTGTAGCATTGTCTTTCCTGGACTGAAGAGCGACATGATTCAGGGTGAAAAAATTACAGGAAGGATAGTTGCTCCTGTTGTCATGTACACACAGCATTTTTTGGGATGGTCAAAACTGCACGTCCCACCAGTTTTTTCCAGATATTCCATGCTCGCAGATACTCAAGGCATAGAATTTGCATAGGTTTGATTTCTGTTTGCCATGGTTTCTCGTGGATGCGTTCCTTACTGGTGCATTTGTTTTGGACTCTTTACTATCTACAGCACCTATACCAACAATGGGGCCTCCACCAGTTTTTAATAGTAGTATATCTATACTATTCCTAAGAGCATCATCCCCTTGCTTGCCATCACCAGTGGTATTGCTATTTTGTAGCTCTGGAATTACAGAACCCCGCACCAAGACCCCTCTCCCCCTATGGTGCACTGGCATTAATTTCTTTACTCTTACATGTACTGTCCTCCAAGACAGCACCAGCAACAGGGGTGAGAGCATCATCTTGTTATTTTCCCAACTGTTATAGAAGACTCAAGTTTTCTAAGAAGGCTGTTTTGATGTTTCTGTCTTGTATTAAAGATGTAATTTTTTCCCACATGTGGCTATCATTTGGGTAGACCCACAAACATTTTCCTGATATAATGTCCTTAGCAGATGATTGATGAATGTCTACACAGAAGTTGCACACAATCCAGGCAGAAGCATACTGCTAAGTGTGCAGACTACACAGTGTGTCATAATGGTAGTTTAGTGTTGGCTATGCTGTAGTTCTGTATATTATTCCATTGTTTGATTTATATATTTTTATTGCTTATTTACTTACTTTACATACTAGTTTTATTGCATATTTTTATACTGATTTAATTATTTATAGTTTCAATATATTATAATATATATATATTATATATATATATTATTATAATATATATATGTAATATATATATATGGAGTTGAAGGATAAAGAATCACACACAAAGTGGGAGTTGTCACAGCTGCTCTTTGCCGATGACACTGTGCTCTTGGGAGATTCTGAAGAGAAGTTGCAGAGATTGGTGGATGAATTTGGTAGGGTGTGCAAAAGAAGAAAATTAAAGGTGAATACAGGAAAGAGTAAGGTTATGAGGATAACAAAAAGATTAGGTGATGAAAGATTGAATATCAGATTGGAGGGAGAGAGTATGGAGGAGGTGAACGTATTCAGATATTTGGGAGTGGACGTGTCAGCGGATGGGTCTATGAAAGATGAGGTGAATCATAGAATTGATGAGGGAAAAAGAGTGAGTGGTGCACTTAGGAGTCTGTGGAGACAAAGAACTTTGTCCTTGGAGGCAAAGAGGGGAATGTATGAGAGTATAGTTTTACCAACGCTCTTATATGGGTGTGAAGCGTGGGTGATGAATGTTGCAGCGAGGAGAAGGCTGGAGGCAGTGGAGATGTCATGTCTGAGGGCAATGTGTGGTGTGAATATAATGCAGAGAATTCGTAGTTTGGAAGTTAGGAGGAGGTGCGGGATTACCAAAACTGTTGTCCAGAGGGCTGAGGAAGGGTTGTTGAGGTGGTTCGGACATGTAGAGAGAATGGAGCGAAACAGAATGACTTCAAGAGTGTATCAGTCTGTAGTGGAAGGAAGGCGGGGTAGGGGTCGGCCTAGGAAGGGTTGGAGGGAGGGGGTAAAGGAGGTTTTGTGTGCGAGGGGCTTGGACTTCCAGCAGGCATGCGTGAGCGTGTTTGATAGGAGTGAATGGAGACAAATGGTTTTTAATACTTGACGTGCTGTTGGAGTGTGAGCAAAGTAACATTTATGAAGGGATTCAGGGAAACCGGCAGGCCGGACTTGAGTCCTGGAGATGGGAAGTACAGTGCCTGCACTCTGAAGGAGGGGTGTTAATGTTGCAGTTTAAAAACTGTAGTGTAAAGCACCCTTCTGGCAAGACAGTGATGGAGTGAATGATGGTGAAAGTTTTTCTTTTTCGGGCCACCCTGCCTTGGTGGGAATCGGCCGGTGTGATAATAAAAAAAAAAAAAAAAAATATAAATATATATATATATAATATATATATATATATATATATATATATATATATATATATATATATATATACGCGGGTTCAATCCCGGCCGGGGTATGGTTGGTTTACCTGCCACATGTTTTAAACCGCATACCAGACCTGTCCTCCTGCCCTTGCCTGCCCGTGCAGGCGTCGAGAGCCAGTCTGGCATTGTTTATGCTTGAGTGAACACTAATCTACGTGCTCATTCAAACATTTCACTATTAATTCATTGTGTCTGGAGCTTGTGCAACTGTGAAATAAGCTACCATGGGCCCAAAGAAACTTACTAGTGGCACCCCTGTAGTAAAAAAAGTGAGAAACACCATAAACGTGAAGATGGAAATAGTACAAAAATACGAGAGTGGTGTGTGACTTGTGGAGCTTGTCAGGATATATGGCAAAAACAAATCAGCAAATTGTCGAAGAGGTTGAGAAGTTCTTGATTGTGTAGATCAAGGATAAAGAGACAGCGGGTGAGAGTGTTTCGGAGACGATCATTTGTGAAAAGGCAAGGCAACTGCATGACGATCTCATAAAGAAAAGGCCTGCAATGAGTGCTGCTGTTAGTGACTTCAAGGCCAGCAGAGACTGGTTTGACAGATTTAAGAAGCATAGTGGCATACACAGTGTGGTAAGGCATGGGGAGGCTGCCAGTTCAGACAAACTTGAAGCTGAAAAATTCATAACTGAATTTCAGGAGTACATAAAGACTAAAATATTCAAACCCAAACAAGTGTTCAGTTGTGACGAAACAGGGGTGTTTTGGAAGAAAATGTCAAATGGACCTACATAATGCAGGAGGAAAAGGCACTGCCAGGACACAAGCTTATGAAAGACAGGGTAAGTCTCTTGTTTTGTGCTAACACTAGTGGGGATTTTAAAGTGAAGCCTTTACTGGTGTATCACTCAGAAAATCCCAGAGTGTTCAAGAAAAACAATGTCGTCAAGAATAGATTGTGTGTGTGTTGTGGAAAGCAAATAATAGGGCATGGGTCACAAGGCAAATTTTCAAAGAGTGGGTCCATGAAGTGTTTGGCCCCAGTGTGGAAAAAATATCTCCTAGAAAATAAATTGCCACTCAAGTGCCTCCTGTTACTGGACAGTGCTCCTGCACATTCTCCAGACTTGGAAGACCAAGTGTTTAGGGACTTCAGTTTTATAAAAGTGAGGTTCTTGCCTCCTAACACCACTTCTCTCCTCCAGCCCATGGACCAGCAGGTCGTTTCTAACTTCAAAAAAATCTACACCAAAGCAGTGTTTCAAAAGTGCTTTGAAGTGACCTCAGACACTCAGTTGACCCTAAGAGAGCTCTGAAGGAATCACTTCACTATCTACTGCACAAGCCTTATAGGTAGGGCATGGGAGGGAGCGATTTCCAGGACTTTGAACTCTGTTTGGAGCCATTTGTGGCCAGATTGTGTCCAACAGAGGGATTTTGAAGGGATTGAGGCTGACCCTGACCCTGCCGACCCTCTGCCTGTTGTGGAAGACTTTGTGGCATTGGGGAAGTCCATGGGGTTGGAGGTGAATGGTGAGGACGTGGAAGAGTTATATACAGTGGACCCCCGCATAACGATGGCATCGCATAGCGATTTTTCCGCATAACGATTACTTTTATCGCAAAATTTTTGCCCCGCATACCGATTAAAAACCCGCATACCGATTTTCGTCCGAGACGCGTCCAATGTGCCCTCAGCCAGCCTCACATGTGCCGCTCCGTCCCATTGTTTACCAGCCAGCCTCCGCGGTAACATCCAAGCATACACTCGGAATATTTCGTATTATTACAGTATTTTCGGTGCTGTTTCTGGAAAATAAGTGACCATGGGCCCCAAGAAAGCTTCTAGTGCCAACCCTACACCTCAAAGGGTAAGAATTACTATAGAGATGAAGAAAGAGATAATTGATAAGTATGAAAGTGGAGTGCGTATAGCCGACCTAGTCAAGCTGTACAAGAAACCCCAATCAACCATCGCTACTATTGTGGGCACCAGAAAGACAATCAAGGAAGCTGTTCTTGCCAAAGGTTCAACTGTGTTTTCGAAACAAAGATCGCAATTGATGGAAGATGTTGAGAGACTCTTATTGGTGTGGATAAATGAAAAACAGATAGCAGGAGATAGCGTCTCTCAAGCGATCATATGTGAAAAGGCTAGGAAGTTGCATGACGATTTAATTAAAAAAATGCCTGCAACTAGTGATGATGTGAGTGAATTTAAGGCCAGCAAAGGTTGGTTTGAGAGATTTAAGAAGCGTAGTGGCATCCATAGTGTGATAAGGCATGGTGAGGCTGCCAGTTCGGACCACAAAGCGGCTGAAAAATATGTGCAGGAATTCAAGGAGTACATAGAAACTGAAGGACTGAAACCTGAACAAGTGTTTAATTGTGATGAAACAGGCCTGTTCTGGAAGAAAATGCCAAGCAGGACCTACATTACTCAGGAGGAAAAGGCACTCCCAGGACATAAGCCTATGAAAGACAGGCTTACTTTGTTGATGTGTGCCAATGCTACTGGTGATTGCAAAGTGAAGCCTTTATTAGTGTATCACTCTGAAACTCCCAGAGCGTTCAGGCAAAAGAATGTCCTCAAGGATAATTTGTGTGTGCTGTGGAGGGCAAACAGTAAGGCATGGGTCACTAGGGAATTTTTCTATAACTGGTTACACCATGCATTTGCCCCCAATGTGAAAAATTACCTAACTGAAAAGAAATTAGAACTTAAGTGCCTCCTGGTGTTAGACAATGCCCCTGGTCATCCTACAGACGTGTCAGAGCGACTTTATGGGGACATGAGCTTCATTAAGGTGAAGTTTTTGCCTCCTAATACCACTCCTCTCCTGCAGCCCATGGACCAGCAGGTTATTTCCAACTTCAAGAAACTGTACACAAAAGCTCTGTTTGAAAGGTGCTTTGTAATGACCTCAGAAACTCAACTGACTCTAAGAGAGTTTTGGAGAGATCACTTTAATATCCTCAATTGTGTAAACCTTATAGGTAAGGCTTGGGAGGAAGTGACAAAGAGGACCTTGAACTCTGCTTGGAAGAAACTGTGGCCAGAATGTGTAGACAAAAGGGATTTTGAAGGGTTTGAGGCTAACCCTGAGAATCCTGTGCCAGTTGAGGAATCCATTGTGGCATTGGGAAAGTCCTTGGGGTTGGAGGTTAGTGGGGAGGATGTGGAAGAGTTGGTGGAGGAGGACAATGAAGAACTAACCACTGATGAGCTGCTAGATCAACTTCAACAGCAAGAGGCCACACCTGAGGAAATTGCTTCGGAGGAGGGGAGAGAGAAATTGAAGAAGTTGCCTACTTCAAAGATTAAGGAAATCTGTGCAAAGTGGCTTGAAGTGCAAACCTTCATGGATGAAAATCACCCTCACACAGCTATTGCAAGCCGTGCTGGTGATTATTACACTGACAATGTTGTGAAACACTTTAGGCAAGTCATAAAGGAACGAGAGGTACAGGCCACTATGGACAGATATCTTGTGCGAAAGAAGTCCAGTGACTCTGAAGCTGGCCCTAGTGGCATTAAAAGAAGAAGGGAAGTAACCCCAGAAAAGGACTTACTACCTCAAGTCCTAATGGAAGGGGATTCCCCTTCTAAACACTAACACACTCTCTCCCCTCCTCCCATCCCATCAATCATCACCAGATCTTCAATAAAAGTAAGTGTCATTTAATTGTGCATGCCTTTTTCAGTTTGTGTGTATTAAAATTAACATTTCATGTGGTAAAAAAAATTTTTTTTCATACTTTTGGGCGTCTTGCACGGATTAATTTTATTTCCATTATTTCTTATGGGGAAAATTGATTCGCATAACGATTATTTCGCATAACGATGAGCCCTCTTGCACGGATTAAAATCGTTAACCGGGGGTCCACTGTATATAAGTAAGTAATAAAGTTAAACCAAATAACAATAAACATCAAAAACTAATATACAGTATTAGAAAAGAAGAAATAGATAGCTAAGTGTGTGGAAACCCAAAAGTATTTTGACAAGTATGCTTCAGGACAAAAGTCATATATATATATATATATATATATATATATATATATATATATATATATATATATATATATATATATATATATATATATATATATATATCACTTTGGAAGAATGGCAAGCTCTTAGCATGGGACTATACCTGTGTGTCCACACTAGCTGACACCTACATCCATCACAGTGTCGGGCAACAAGGAGGAGCTCCTGACCACAGGGAGGAGTACAAGATCAGTTAGTACTGGTACATAAGCAAACAGTATCAATTTGTCCCAGTGGGATCAGAGACCTTGGGATCATGGGGAAAATATGCCACACGTTTCCTTAAAGAACTGGGTTCCAGACTCATCGACACCACCAGAGACCCAAGAGCAGCCACTTTCTTGTTCCAGTGCCTCAGCATGGCCATTCGGAGGGGAAATGCATGCTGCCTACTGGGCTCGCATCCGGCTTTGGAGGAACTGTAGGAGATTCATAACCTTTGATATATTGTACCAATGTATCCATGTTTGTGTTTTCTATCGATGTACACTGTCTATTAATAAAGTTCACATGTAGCATGTAAATATAGGTAGTAGAAGAAGATATTCAAACAGCTCCGGGGAGAACCATGACTTTTCTCTGAGGTACGTTTATTGTCTTCTCTGAGGATGAGGTTCCCAGTAAAGTTCCAGAGGCGGTACCTCCCTATATATACATACATGTACAAGCGGTGTTTGATTTGAGTGCAGCAAGTTCTGTCATCATATATGTGCTTCTTCAGTATTTGTGTAGTCACAGTTGATTATTGTTCACTGCCTGTATCTTGTTACATATTGATTATGTACCCATATATTGTTGTACCTGAGTTTTAAATAAAAAAAAATTCTCACAATAATATATATATATATATATATATATATATATATATATATATATATATATATATATATATATATATATATATATATATATATATATATATATATATATATATATATATATATATATTATTGTGAGAATTTTTTTTTATTTAAAACTCAGGTACAACAATATATGGGTACATAATCAATATGTAACAAGATACAGGCAGTGAACAATAATCAACTGTGACTACACAAATACTGAAGAAGCACATATATAATGACAGAACTTGCTGCACTCAAATCAAACACCGCTTGTACGTACTGTGCTTCACATGAAAAGGTGGTCATATAAAAAACGATAGAATCTACCCAGCAATGCTTACACTCCCCCCCCATGAAAACGTGCCACTTTCACCTTAGATACACAGTGGCAAATCTCTTATACTTATACATTTGTAAAAGCATTAAAAACTTCAATGACAAAATATATTAACACAATCCAGCCAGCTAAACGGCTGACACTATAATACAAGGAATGTCTGAACCTGATGGCTCACATCCACCATAGAACACAATCCACCCTAACCCTCATATACCCTATGGTAATAATTAATATCGCGCACGGTGGTGGATTTAAGACACTACCGCTGACACTTCAACCCCCCCCCCCACATGCCTAGTAACTGTGTCTGCCATCACCACTCATAACCACCAACAGTCATTGATGGTAATTAGCGTCTTATAATATATATCACCCTAAAAGCACGCTATATACATAAACCTACCACAATAATAAATAAATTTACACATTGTTCCCTCCTGCAGACAAGTATTTACACTGGCGGAGATAATCTATACATCACATCCTACAGAGAATGGACAACATTAGACATCTAAAATAATATGACATGTGTATCACATGACCTGCTATTGCAGAGATTACTTACACTCCTACCCCCCCCCCCCCAAGTGAAAACTGTCCAGTTTCACCTGGCTATACACAAGATCAAAAACTCATTCACTTGAACATATATAATGAAAATGTGAAAAAAAAAACATCTGTAACAATATATAAGCAAAAACACCCCAGGCAAGATCTTACATTATTTACAATACCAGAACGTTCCACTAGTTAAAAAACAGGTATGAAACCTCATTATTATGACAAGTTACATTGCTCATATATAGGTAGACATATATAATTACAGGTTAAAATATGCTTATATACTAACATGCTTATGTACATCCTTACAAAATATGAAGGAATCCTTAGATAAATTATAATCATCGGTGTTCACAATAACACCAAGACATCACATTGAATATCACATTGAATATCACCTCAACATTCTTTCCTCAAACAATTCCACACACACTCACACAATCGTCCTCTGCAACAGCCCCCCCCCCCTGGGAAGGCCAGCCCGTTCATGCCCCTGACCGCTTATAAAGACCATAAATCCCTCAAAAGAAAGTCCTTGTAGCCATCCGAGAAATCCCTCTCCCACCTCCTACCATATATTTCCCTGTTGCGACACTTTGCTCTATAAAAGGATGCTGCTATGGCCATCCTACGTTCCTCCGCTCCTTTGTCTCTCATTGCCCATGGTATATACACAAAATCAACCACTAAGTAAGCCACTGCCCTTTGAACCTTTACCCCAACCCCACCTACATCTCAACTGAGCGCTCTTAAAACTGACAACCCTTTCCCGCCCCACATACCGGATTACTTTCCCTAACCATTCCCGCACAATCCCTAGGCTTTCACAAAACATAAACTACATGAAAAGCTGATTCATCTACCCCACAAACCTGACACACCCCACCCTCCCTTATTCGCCTATTTCATAATACAACCCCAGACGGCAATATTCCGTGAAGAAACCTATACATTACCTCCCTCACGCACGGCCTGATGCGTAACCCTTTTAATCGACCCCAAATGTCTTCCCATGCGTACATCGGGTACACTCCTTCCGTTGCCACTACCACCCTAGGCCATATCTTCCTCTCTATGGACCCTACCCGCATGTTTCTCGGATCTCTGACCATCATCAATAGACGCAACAACTCCTCACCATCTCTCAAATCTTGTCCCTTCCACCATCTCCCTGCAGCATCCCCCACCCTCCACACCCCTCCCCCCGAACCCTTAGCAACCCATGTTTCACATATACACACTTCAACCTTCTTTCCGAATGAATTTTTTTTTTATATTTTTATTTAAAACACAAATACATTAAATAGATAAAAGAACACAGTATCAGTTCTTACTCAAAATTATAAATCTCATTGTCTAAATGAACACAGACGATTAACGTTGTGTTGTCACAACTGTCCCTCATCCCATATACATTACATCCAATGTAACTATGTTAAGTAAGATTACACAAGATAACATAACAATATTCATCATTATTATTATAACCAAGGAAAACCCAAACCTACAATCTGCATTATTTTTTCCACTTTGTTATTTATATATTATTAATCCACATAATCTTCAAACCCT
>NW_027198106.1:0-49379 GCF_038502225.1 Cherax quadricarinatus
AAAGTGGGTAATGCAGCCGGGATTGATGGGATAAAGATAGAAATGTTAAAAGCAGTTGGGGATATAGTTTTGGAGTGGTTGGTGCAATTATTTAATAAATGTATGGAAGAGGGTAAGGTACCTAGGGATTGGCAGAGAGCATAAGAACATAAGAACATAAGAACGAAGGAACACTGCAGAAGGCCTACTGGCCCATGCGAGGCAGGTCCAAGTCTCCTACCGGCTTAAGCCAATGCACCCAACCTAGTCAGGTCAGGTCACATTGACTTAAGGGAGGAACACGGCAACCGACCTGTTAGCACAAGCTATCAGGTCTAACTCACACCCACCCACATCTACTCATGTATTTATCCAACCTATTTTTAAAGCTACACAACGTTCTGGCCTCTATAACGGTACTTGGGAGTTTGTTCCACTCATCTACAACTCTATTACCAAACCAGTACTTTCCTATATCCTTCCTGAATCTGAATTTTTCCAACTTAAAACCATTGCTGCGAGTCCTGTCTAGGCTAGATATTTTCAGCACACTATTTACATCCCCTTTATTTATTCCTGTCTTCCACTTATACACCTCAATCATATCCCCCCTAATTCTACGTCTTTCTAGAGAGTGCAGTTTCAGGGCCCTTAGTCTATCCTCATAGGGAAGGTTTCTGATACATGGGATCATCTTTGTCATCCTCCTTTGTACATTTTCCAGAGAATTTATATCCATTCTGTAATACGGTGACCAAAACTGTGCAGCATAATCTAAATGAGGCCTAACCAAGGATGTATAGAGTTGAAGAACAACCTGAGGACTCCTATTATTTATGCTTCTTGATATGAAGCCAAGGATTCTATTAGCTTTATTGCGAACACTTATGCACTGTTGTCTTGGTTTCAGATTACTGCTAACCAGAACTCCTAAATCTTTTTCGCAATCCGTAATATTAAGATCTACATTATTTAGTTTATATGTGGCATGGTTATTGTCCTGTCCAACATTTAGAACTTTGCATTTGTCTATATTAAACTGCATCTGCCACTTCTCCGACCACTGCATCAGTCTATTCAAATCTTCCTGGAGTGCTCGAATGTCCTCGTCAGAATGAATTCGACGGCCTATTTTGGTGTCATCGGCAAACTTGCCGATGTCGCTCTTTATGCCCTCATCTATGTCGTTTATGTAGATTGTGAACAGCAGGGGGCCCAACACTGACCCCTGTGGAACACCGCTCGTGACGCTTCCCCACTCTGATTTCTCCCCATTTATGCAAACTCTCTGCTGCCTATTTGTCAACCATGCCTCTAGAGTTATTATTGAAAGAATTAAGAGTAAGACGGAGAATAGGATAGCAGATGAAAAAGGAGACTTTAGGAAAGGTACAGGGTGTGTGGACCAGGTGTTTACAGTGAAACATATAAGTAAACAGTATTTAGATAAGGCTAAAGAGGTTTTTGTGGCATTTATGGATTTGGAAAAGGCGTATGACAGGGTGGATAGGGGGGCAATGTGGCAGATGTTGCAGGTGTATGGTGTAGGAGGTAGGTTACTGAAAGCAGTGAAGAGTTTTTACGAGGATAGTGAGGCTCAAGTTAGAGTATGTAGGAAAGAGGGAGATTATTTCCCAGTAAAAGTAGATCTTAGACAAGGATGTATGATGTCTCCGCGGTTGTTTAATATATTTATAGATGGGGTTGTAAGAGAAGTAAATGCGATGGTCTTGGCAAGAGGGGTGGAGTTAAAAGATGAAGAATCACACATAAAGTGGGAGTTGTCACAGTTGCTCTTTGCTGATGACACTGTGCTCTTGGGAGATTCTGAAGAGAAGTTGCAGAGGTTGGTTGATGAATTTGGTAGGGTATGCAAAAGAAGAAAATTAAAAGTGAATACAGGAAAGAGTAAGGTTATGAGGATAACAAAAAAGATTAGGTGATTAAAGATTGGATATCAGATTGGAGGGAGAGAGTATGGAGGAAGTGAATGTATTCAGATATTTGGGCGTGGACGTGTCAGCGGACGGGTCTATGAAAGATGAGGTGAATCAAAAAATTGATGAGGGGAAAAGGGTGAGCGGTGCACTTGGGAGTCTGTGGAGACAAAGAACTTTGTCCTTGGAGGCAAAGGGGGGAATGTATGAGAGTATAGCTTTACCAACGCTCTTATATGGGTGTGAAGCATTGGTGATGAATGTTGCAGCGAGGAGAAGGCTGGAGGCAGTGGAGATGTCATGTCTGAGGGCAATGTGTGGTGTGAATATAATGCAGAGAATTCGTAGTTTGGAAGTTAGGAGGAGGAGCGGGATTACCAAAACTGTTTTCCAGAGGGCTGAGGAAGGGTTGTTGAGGTGGTTCGGACATGTAGAGAGAATGGAGCGAAACAGAGTGACTTCAAGAGTGTATCAGTCTGTAGTGGAAGGAAGGCGGGATAGGGGTCGGCCTAGGAAAGGTTGGAGGGAGGGGGTAAAGGAGGTTTTGTGTGCGAGGGGCTTGGATTTCCAGCAGGCACGCGTGAGCGTGTTTGATAGGAGTGAATGGAGACAAATGGTTTTTAATACTTGACGTGCTGTTGGAGTGTGAGCAAAGTAACATTTATGAAGGGATTCAAGGAAACCGGAAGACCGGACTTGAGTCCTGGAGATGGGAAGTACAGTGCCTGCACTCTGAAGGAGGGGTGTTAGTGTTGCAGTTTAAAAACTGTAGTGTAAAGCACCCTTCTGGCAAGACAGTGATGGAGTGAATGATGGTGAAAGTTTTTCTTTTTCGGGCCACCCTGCCTTGGTGGGAATCGGCCAGTGTGTTAATAATATATATATATATATATATTTATATATATATATATATATATATATATATATATATATATATATATATATATATATATATATATATATATATATATATATATATATATATATATATATATATGTCGTGCCGAATAGGGAGAACTTGCCATCTTGGCTTAAGTAGCAACGCTCATCTTGCCATATAGGACAAGTGAAAATTTGTGTAAGCAATAATTTCGCCAAAATCATTCTGAACCTAACGAAAAAAATATATTTCACTGTGTTTGTTTAGTATTAAATTATTGTAAACGTATCTAAAGGACTTAATTTTAAATGAGTTCTTGCTAATTGACCAGTTTTACATATTCGGCACGACATATATACATATGTATATATATATATATTCTTTCTTTCTTTCAACGTACCAGCAGTATCCCACTGAGGCAGGGTGGCCCAAAAGAAAAAACTGAAGTTTCTCCTTTTAAATTTAGTAATATATACAGGAGAAGGGGTTACTAGCCCCTTGCTCCCGGCATTTTAGTCGCCTCTTACGACACGCATGGCTTACAGAGGAAGAATTCTGTTCCACTTCCCCATGGAGATAAGAGGAAATAAACAAGAACAAGAATTAGAAAGAAAATAGAAGAAAACCCAGAGGGGTGTGTATATATATGCTTGTACATGTATGTGTAGTGTGACCTAAGTGTAAGTAGAAGTAGCAAGACTTACCTGTAATCTTGCATATTTATGAGACAGACAAAAGACACCAGCAATCCTACCATCATGTAAAACAATTACAGGCTTTCGTTTTACACTCACTTGGCAGGACGGTAGTACCTCCCTGGGCGGTTCCTGTCTACCAACCTACTATATATATATATATATATATATATATATATATATATATATATATATATATATATATATATATATATAGATAGATAGATAGATAGATAGATAGATAGATATATACAGATAAAACTTCAGATCCAAGAACTGTTGCTCACCCTAAATTCCAGGTACTGTTGCGTGGCACGGCCGCCTCTTGCTGTGATAGCAGCTGTTATCTTAAGCAACAGTGTCTGCCTCTGGCCTCGGTTATCTGTACTTTTATGCAGAACTAAATGTATATCTGATAATTATTATCTTGGTAATAACACCGGGGGTTTACTGTGTCCACATCACAAAGCTCTCTTACTCTTCACTTACATTTTTCTTCTCTTCTTTGCCTTCTAGTATTATATTTTTGTTCCTACTGCTGCAGTTTCTGTTGTGTTAGTTGCAACAATGTCCAGCTTCACGTAGTTTTATTGCTAGCGCGCTAGCTCACACACTGAGGACCTAAGTTCGATTCACGGTATGGGTAGAAACACTAGGATGTGTTTCCTTAAGACATCTGCTGTCCCTGTTCACCTGTAAAATAGGTACCTACCTGGAGTTTACCTGGAGAGAGTTTCGGGGGTCAACGCCCCCGCGGCCCGGTCTGTGACCAGGCCTCCTGGTGGATCAGCGCCTGATCAACCAGGCTGTTGCTGCTGGCTGCACGCAAACCAACGTACGAGCCACAGCCCGGCTGATCAGAAACTGACTTTAGGTGCTTGTCCAGTGCCAGCTTGAAGACTGCCAGGGGTCTGTTGGTAATCCCCCTTATGTGTGCTGGGAGGCAGTTGAACAGTCTCGGGCCCCTGACACTTATTGTATGGTCTCTTAACGTGCTAGTGACACCCCTGCTTTTCATTGGGGGGATGGTGCATCGTCTGCCAAGTCTTTTGCTTTCGTAGTGAGTGATTTTCGTGTGCAAGTTCGGTACTAGTCCCTCTAGGATTTTCCAGGTGTATATAATCATGTATCTCTCCCTCCTGCGTTCCAGGAAATACAGGTTTAGAAACCTCAAGCGCTCCCAGTAATTGAGGTGTTTTATCTCCGTTATGCGCGCCGTGAAAGTTCTCTGTACATTTTCTAGGTAGGCAATTTCACCTGCCTTGCAAGGTGCTGTTAGAGTGCAGCAATATTCCAGCCTAGATAGAACAAGTGACCTGAAGAGTGTCATCATGGGCTTGGCCTCCCTTGTTTTGAAGGTTCTCATTATCCATCCTGTCATTTTTCTAGCAGATGCGATTGATACAATGTTATGGTCCTTGAAGGTGAGATCCTCCGACATAATCACTCCCAGGTCTTTGACGTTGGTGTTTCGCTCTATTTTGTGGCCAGAATTTGTTTTGTACTCTGATGAAGATTTAATTTCCTCATGTTTACCATATCTGAGTAATTGAAATTTCTCATCGTTGAACTTCATATTGTTTTCTGCAGCCCACTGAAAGATTTGGTTGATGTCTGCCTGGAGCCTTGCAGTGTCTGCAATGGAAGACACTGTCATGCAGATTCGGGTGTCATCTGCAAAGGAAGACACAGTGCTGTGGCTGACATTCTTGTCTATGTCGGATATGAGGATGAGGAACAAGATGGGAGCTAGTACTGTGCCTTGTGGAACAGAGCTTTTCACCGTAGCTGCCTCGGACTTTACTCTGTTGACGACTACTCTCTGTGTTCTGTTAGTGAGGAAATTATAGATCCATCGACCGACTTTTCCTGTTATTCCTTTAGCGCGCATTTTGTGCGCTATTACGCCATGGTCACACTTGTCGAAGGCTTTTGCAAAGTCTGTATATATTACATCTGCATTCTTTTTGTCTTCTAGTGCATTTAGGACCTTGTCCTAGTGATCCAGTAGTTGAGACAGACAGGAGCGACCTGTTCTAAACCCATGTTGCCCTGGGTTGTGTAACTGATGGGTTTCTAGATGGGTGGTGATCTTGCTTCTTAGGACCCTTTCAAAGATTTTTATGATATGGGATGTTAGTGCTATTGGTCTGTAGTTCTTTGCTGTTGCTTTACTGCCCCCTTTGTGGAGTGGGGCTCTGTCTGTTGTTTTTAGTAACTGAGGGACGACCCCCGTGTCCATGCTCCCTCTTCATAGGATGGAAAAGGCTCGTGATAGGGGCTTCTTGCAGTTCTTGATGAACACAGAGTTCCATGAGTCTGGCCCTGGGGCAGAGTGCATGGGCATGTCATTTATCGCCTGTTCGAAGTCATTTGGCGTCAGGATAACATCGGATAGGCTTGTGTTAATCAAATTTTGTGGCTCTCTCATAAAAAATTCATTTTGATCTTCGACTCTCAGTCTGGTTAGCGGCTTGCTAAAAACTGAGTCATATTGGGACTTGAGTAGCTCACTCATTTCCTTGTTGTCATCTGTGTAGGACCCATCTTGTTTAAGTAGGGGCCCAATACTGGACGTTGTTCTCGATTTTGATTTGGCATAGGAGAAGAAATACTTTGGGTTTCTTTCGATTTCATTTATGGCTTTTAGTTCTTCCCGCGATTCCTGACTCCTAAAGGATTCTTTTAGCTTAAGTTCGATGCTTGCTATTTCTCTGACCAGTGTCTCCCTGCGCATTTCAGATATATTGACCTCTTTTAGCCGCTCTGTTATTCTTTTCCGTCGCCTGTAAAGGGAGCGCCTGTCTCTTTCTATTTTACATCTACTCCTCCTTTTTCTTAGAGGAATAAGCCTTGTGCATACATCGAGTGCCACCGAGTTAATCTGTTCTAGGCATAAGTTTGGGTCTGTGTTGCTTAGTATATCTTCCCAGCTTATATCGGTTAGGACTTGGTTTACTTGGTCCCACTTTATGTTTTTGTTATTGAAGTTGAATTTGGTGAATGCTCCCTCGTGACTAGTCTCATTTTGTCGGTCTGGGGCTCCACGCATACATGTCTGAACCTCAATTATGTTGTGATCTGAGTATATTGTTTTTGATATGGTGACATTTCTTATCAGATCATCATTGTTAGTGAAGATGAGGTCTAGTGTATTCTCCAGTCTAGTAGGCTCTATTATTTGCTGGTTTAAATTGAATTTTGTGCAGAGATTTAAAAGCTCGTGTGAGTGTGAGTTTTCATCAGAGCTGCCTCCTGGTGTTATTACTGCAACAATATTATTTGCTATATTCCTCCATTTTAGGTGCCTTAAGTTGAAATCCCCCAGGAGCAAGATGTTGGGTGCAGGAGCTGGAAGATTTTCCAGACAGTGGTCAATTTTTAACAGCTGTTCCTGGAATTGCTGGGATGTTGCATCCGGAGGCTTGTAGACTACCACAATGACTAGGTTTTGGTTCTCGACCTTTACTGCTAAAACTTCCACTACGTCATTTGAGGCATTAAGCAGTTCTGTGCAAACAAGTGACTCTGCAATGTACAGGCCAACCCCCCCCCCCTTTTGCCTGTTCACTCTGTCACATCTGTATAGGTTGTAACCTGGGATCCATATTTCGTTGTCCAAGTGATCCTTTATGTGGGTCTCAGTGAAAGCCGCGAACATTGCCTTTGCCTCTGCAAGCAGTCCACGGATGAAAGGTATTTTGTTGTTTGTTGCTGGCTTTAGACCCTGTATATTTGCAAAGAAGAATGTTATCGGACTGGTGGTATTGTTGGTACTGGGGGGGGATTTTTTTCCGGCATTAGTATCTGTATCTGTTGGTTTGGAGTGGAGGCCATCGACTGTGGTTCCACTCCAGGAATGACTGGATTTGGTGTACGATTTCTGCCATTTCCTGCCAGTTTTTTTTCCTTCCTGGCACTAAAAAACCTCTCCCTCTTGAGTGGCTGTGGCTACCCAGGTTTTCCCATGGCCTGGATGTTTTGTATCTTTTTGTCCCCTTTAGATGGTATGCCTGGCAATTTAAGTTATAGCACAGTCTTTCCTGTACTGAAGAGGTACACATTTCAGGGTGAAAAAGCTTACAGGAAGGGAGTTTGCATTTTCCTGTTGTCATATGGGCATGGCATTTTCTAGGGTGGTCATAGTTGCATGTCCCATCTGTTTTTCCAGATTTCCCATGCCAGCAGATACCAAGTGCATAGTATGTGCACAGGCTTGGTTTCCGTTTGCCTTGGGTTTCTGAGACTGTATTCCCTGTTGGTGCATGTTTCCCTGTCTTATTCCTATCCTCCCTAGCACCAACAATGGAGCTCCCACCAGTTGTTTTTGGTAATTTATCCTCACTATTGCTATTGGAGTCCTCTTGTTTGCTATTTCCTGCGGTATTTCTAGTTTGCAATATTGGTTTTATCTTATCTTTGACTACACTTGTTTCCCTACTATGGCTCCTGTCCTCTATGAGGTCATTTATATGTATTCCTTCCTGCGTATAATTCCCGACTACCTGGACAAAATCTCCAGCTTCACCATTACTGTCTCCCAGGACAGTATCTCCAGCTTCACCATTTCTGTCTCCCAGGGCAGCACCTCCAGCTTCACCATTACTGTCTCCCAGGACAGCCCTATCAGCCCCACATTTACTGACTACCAGGACATCACCTCCAGCCTTACAGTTTGTGACTACATGGCCAGTATCAAGGGCAGTACCATTCAGCCCAGACTTTTTATGTTCCCATCTGTTGTAGAAAGCTTCCAGGTTTTCTATGAAAGCAGCTTTGATGTTATCCTCTTTTAATACCCTTGTGATTTTAGTCCACAGATTTTCCTCATTTGGGCATACCCAAAAACACTTCTCTGTTTTAATACTGCTTGTAGCTAGTTCTGGGATATCTGCACAAGGAGCGTGACACCAATTTCCACAAAAATGACAATTTATCCATGTGGAAGCCCGTTTGTTTGACTGACCACAGACTACACACAGCTTCATAATGATTTGAATGGTTGATTTACTGCAATTCTACTAGCAACCTCTTGAATATTATATTAATAACCTTAAATGAAGCTCTAGCTATTTGTATTTCTGTTTCTAACTCTATTTGTATATTGGACAGCTTACCGTCACGTTCCTGATTTTTAATGTTTGTGTTTATAAGGGCGCCTACAAACCCATCCGTTTACAGTCTGCTTTATTGTCCAACGAAACTGTTTGAAACCAGTCCCAGGTTCGGACCAGTCAAGGGTTCGGACCAGTCAAGGGTTCGGACCAGTCGATCTGCTCTGATCAGTGGGTCACTTATTTAAAACATACTGGTCGGTGATTTGAGTTAACACATGAAGGATCAACTGGAAATTATCTACCCTAGTAATATGTGATTTGACTGATACAAAAGTATAACTTGCGTGTTGAAGAGCCGGTGATATCTGGCAGCTCCTACAATGACGTACAGTCGACCTCTTTGTTTATCAATCGCTGTATCTGGCTTTTCTATTTTTTTGTTTTTTCCGTCTCCACCACAATAAATGCTATATTATCACTATAGTTGACTGGTGCAAATTTTGGAGGAAGGACACTTTTTCTGTAGTAATAATTGCTTCTCGTTGTGTATATTGCGACCGCTGGTAACTACAGGTTATATGAAATTCACAGTAACGTCTCGTATTTCAAGAAAAAGAAACTAATGAAAGTCACTCCACTCCACTAAGTACCATTATAATACTGGTTAGTTGCTACTACAACACTGTATTCTGCTATTCACTGGTATCACTAGATTATATGCGAGTACACTAGCAGGCCTAGGTGTAATACAATATGTTAGAACAATTATCTTGCACAAGAGTAAAAGGATATGACAGCTATTACTTGGGAAACATAAAAATAGGTTAGACAAATATTTTACATTTACATTTTCCTTCCTTTTTCATCAAAGATTGCAAGAAAAGAGCTCTTCAGATCATTAATTCTCCACGCAACAACACCTCTCCTAACAAAGTTATAATTCTTCCCAACATCCAGGTTGCGCTGAATGTTTCTAAAGTACTTTCACAAGCTAACACCAGAGTCGCCATCGCTTCTAGCACTTCAATAAAGGATCTAACCAGAACAGAATCCAAGCACCATGAACCAGTCAACGCAGGGGTTTACACTATACCCTGTGGAGGCTGCGACAAGATTTATGTAGGTGAAACAGCAAGAAACCTCGACACCCGCCTCAGTGAACACATTTACGCATGTAGGAACGATAACTTGAACAACGCCTGTGTACAACACCGAAATTCCACCAGTCATCTCATGAAGTTCAGGGGCGCCCAATTAGTGATCAAAGAAACTAATTTCCGCAGACGCAAGTGCCTTGAATCTTCACTAATAGCTGTTTCTAATACAATGAAACAAAACAACGGCAGCTTCACCATCTCTGAAGTCTTCGCAAGAATCCTCCTGAAAACAGTAAACCCTGCCATCACATAGTCTCTCTTGTTATACTACACAAAGCACTTTACATTGAAAAAGACCTTCTCTATCCAGCCTCCAATAGAAATATTTGTCTAACCTATTTTTGTGCTTCCCAAATTATAGCTTTTATATCGTTTACTCATGTGCGAGTTAATTGTTCTAACATATTGTATTACTACTACTACAACTTATCTCACTACTACTACTACCACTAGTATTGCACCTCACTCTGAGCCTATATATACCCTCTGTGTCCATGTATTGTTTGTAACAGCTTGACAAAGTTCCTGGAGAGCGAAACGTTGCTACAATAAAATGTCACATTAGTTGCACTTGTGTCCTTTTACTTGACATAACAGTATGTCATTGATGTCAGCTAGGACTGTAAACATTGATGTCAGCTAGGACTGTAAACATTGATGTCAGCTAGGACTGTAAACATTGATGTCAGCTAGGACTGTAAACATTGATGTCAGCTAGGACTGTAAACATTGATGTCAGCTAGGACTCTAAACATTGATGTCAGCTAGGACTGTAAACATTGATGTCAGCTAGGACTGTAAACGTTGATGTCAGCTAGGACTGTAAACATTGATGTCAGCTAGGACTGTAAACATTGATGTCAGCTAGGACTGTAAACATTGATGTCAGCTAGGACTGTAAACATTGATGTCAGCTAGGACTGCAAACATTGATGTCAGCTAGGACTGTAAACATTGATGTCAGCTAGGACTGTAAACATTGATGTCAGCTAGGACTGTAAACATTGATGTCAGCTAGGACTGTAAACATTGATGTCAGCTAGGACTGTAAACATTGATGTCAGCTAGGACTGTAAACATTGATGTCAGCTAGGACTCTAAACACTGATGTCAGCTAGGACTGTAAACATTGATGTCAGCTAGGACTGTAAACATTGATGTCAGCTAGGACTGTAAACACTGATGTCAGCTAGGACTGTAAACATTGATGTCAGCTAGGACTGTAAACACTGATGTCAGCTAGGACTGTAAACATTGATGTCAGCTAGGACTGTAAACATTGATGTCAGCTAGGAGTGTAAACACTGATGTCAGCTAGGACTGTAAACATTGATGTCAGCTAGGACTGTAAACATTGATGTCAGCTAGGACTGTAAACATTGATGTCAGCTAGGACTGTAAACATTGATGTCAGCTAGGACTGTAAACATTGATGTCAGCTAGGACTGTAAACATTGATGTCAGCTAGGACTGTAAACATTGATGTCAGCTAGGACTGTAAACATTGATGTCAGCTAGGACTGAAAACACTGATGTCAGCTAGGACTGTAAGCATTGATGTCAGCTAGGACTGTAAACATTGATGTCAGCTAGGACTGTAAACACTGATGTCAGCTAGGACTGTAAACATTGATGTCAGCTAGGACTGTAAACATTGATGTCAGCTAGGACTGTAAACATTGATGTCAGCTAGGACTGTAAACATTGATGTCAGCTAGGACTGTAAACATTGATGTCAGCTAGGACTGAAAACATTGATGTCAGCTAGGACTGTAAACATTGATGTCAGCTAGGACTGTAAACATTGATGTCAGCTAGGACTGAAAACATTGATGTCAGACTGTATTGATGTCACTGTGAAAACATTGATGTCAGCTAGACTGACATTGATGTCAGCTAACTGTAAACTGATGTCAGCTAGGACTGTAAACATTGATGTCAGCTAGGACTGTAAACATTGATGTCAGCTAGGACTGAAAACATTGATGTCAGCTAGGACTGTAAACATTGATGTCAGCTAGGACTGTAAACATTGATGTCAGCTAGGACTGTAAACATTGATGTCAGCTAGGACTGTAAACATTGATGTCAGCTAGGACTGTAAACACTGATGTCAGCTAGGACTGTAAACATTGATGTCAGCTAGGACTCTAAACACTGATGTCAGCTAGTACTGTAAACATTGATGTCAGCTAGGACTGTAAACATTGATGTCAGCTAGGACTGAAAACATTGATGTCAGCTAGGACTGTAAACATTGATGTCAGCTAGGACTGTAAACATTGATGTCAGCTAGGACTGTAAACATTGATGTCAGCTAGGACTGTAAACATTGATGTCAGCTAGGACTGTAAACATTGATGTCAGCTAGGACTGTAAACATTGATGTCAGCTAGGACTGTAAACATTGATGTCAGCTAGGACTGTAAACACTGATGTCAGCTAGGACTGTAAGCATTGATGTCAGCTAGGACTGTAAACATTGATGTCAGCTAGGACTGTAAACACTGATGTCAGCTAGGACTGTAAACATTGATGTCAGCTAGGACTGTAAACATTGATATCAGCTAGGACTGTAAACATTGATGTCAGCTAGGACTGTAAACATTGATGTCAGCTAGGACTGTAAACATTGATGTCAGCTAGGACTGTAAACATTGATGTCAGCTAGGACTGAAAACATTGATGTCAGCTAGGACTGTAAACATTGATGTCAGCTAGGACTGTAAACATTGATGTCAGCTAGGACTGAAAACATTGATGTCAGCTAGGACTGTAAACATTGATGTCAGCTAGGACTGTAAACACTGATGTCAGCTAGGACTGTAAACATTGATGTCAGCTAGGACTGTAAACATTGATGTCAGCTAGGACTGAAAACATTGATGTCAGCTAGGACTGTAAACATTGATGTCAGCTAGGACTGTAAACATTGATGTCAGCTAGGACTGTAAACATTGATGTCAGCTAGGACTGTAAACATTGATGTCAGCTAGGACTGAAAACATTGATGTCAGCTAGGACTGTAAACATTGATGTCAGCTAGGACTGTAAACATTGATGTCAGCTAGGACTGTAAACATTGATGTCAGCTAGGAGTGTAAACATTGATGTCAGCTAGGACTGTAAACATTGATGTCAGCTAGGACTGTAAACATTGATGTCAGCTAGGACTGTAAACATTGATGTCAGCTAGGACTGTAAACATTGATGTCAGCTAGGACTGTAAACATTGATGTCAGCTAGGACTGTAAACACTGATGTCAGCTAGTACTGTAAACATTGATGTCAGCTAGGACTGTAAACATTGATGTCAGCTAGGACTGTAAACACTGATGTCAGCTAGGACTGTAAACATTGATGTCAGCTAGGACTGTAAACATTGATGTCAGCTAGGACTGTAAACATTGATGTCAGCTAGGACTGTAAACATTGATGTCAGCTAGGACTGTAAACATTGATGTCAGCTAGGACTGACTGATGTCAGCTAGGACTGTAAACATTGATGTCAGCTAGGACTGTAAACATTGATGTCAGCTAGGACTGTAAACATTGATGTCAGCTAGGACTGTAAACATTGATGTCAGCTAGGACTGTAAACATTGATGTCAGCTAGGACTGAAAACATTGATGTCAGCTAGGACTGTAAACATTGATGTCAGCTAGGACTGTAAACATTGATGTCAGCTAGGACTGTAAACATTGATGTCAGCTAGGACTGTAAACATTGATGTCATCTAGGACTGTAAACATTGATGTCAGCTAGGACTGTAAACATTGATGTCAGCTAGGACTGAAAACATTGATGTCAGCTAGGACTGTAAACATTGATGTCAGCTAGGACTGTAAACATTGATGTCAGCTAGGACTGTAAACATTGATGTCAGCTAGGACTGTAAACATTGATGTCAGCTAGGACTGTAAACATTGATGTCAGCTAGGACTGTAAACATTGATGTCAGCTAGGACTGTAAACATTGATGTCAGCACTGTTGATGTCAGCTAGGACTGTAAACATTGATGTCAGCTAGGACTGTAAACATTGATGTCAGCTAGGACTGTAAACATTGATGTCAGCTAGGACTGTAAACATTGATGTCAGCTAGGACTGTAAACATTGATGTCAGCTAGGACTGTAAACATTGATGTCAGCTAGGACTGTAAACATTGATGTCAGCTAGGACTGTAAACATTGATGTCAGCTAGGACTGTAAACATTGATGTCAGCTAGGACTGTAAACACTGATGTCAGCTAGGACTGTAAGCATTGATGTCAGCTAGGACTGTAAACATTGATGTCAGCTAGGACTGTAAACATTGATGTCAGCTAGGACTGTAAACATTGATGTCAGCTAGGACATTGATGTCAGCTAGGACTGTAAACTGATGTCAGCTAGGACTGTAAGGACTGCATTGATGTCAGCTAGGACTGTAAACATTGATGTCAGCTAGGACTGTAAACACTGATGTCAGCTAGGACTGTAAACATTGATGTCAGCTAGGACTGTAAACATTGATGTCAGCTAGGACTGTAAACATTGATGTCAGCTAGGACTGTAAACATTGATGTCAGCTAGGACTGTAAACATTGATGTCAGCTAGGACTGTAAACATTGATGTCAGCTAGGACTGTAAACATTGATGTCAGCTAGGACTGATGTCAGCTAGGACTGTAAACATTGATGTCAGCTAGGACTGTAAACATTGATGTCAGCTAGGACTGTAAACATTGATGTCAGCTAGGACTGTAAACATTGATGTCAGCTAGGACTGTAAACATTGATGTCAGCTAGGACTGTAAACATTGATGTCAGCTAGGACTGTAAACATTGATGTCAGCTAGGACTGAAAACATTGATGTCAGCTAGGACTGTAAACATTGATGTCAGCTAGGACTGTAAACATTGATGTCAGCTAGGACTGTAAACATTGATGTCAGCTAGGACTGTAAACATTGATGTCAGCTAGGACTGTAAACATTGATGTCAGCTAGGACTGTAAACATTGATGTCAGCTAGGACTGTAAACATTGATGTCAGCTAGGACTGTAAACATTGATGTCAGCTAGGACTGTAAACATTGATGTCAGCTAGGACTGTAAACATTGATGTCAGCTAGGACTGTAAACATTGATGTCAGCTAGGACTGTAAACATTGATGTCAGCTAGGACTGTAAACATTGATGTCAGCTAGGACTGTAAACATTGATGTCAGCTAGGACTGTAAACATTGATGTCAGCTAGGACTGTAAACATTGATGTCAGCTAGGACTGTAAACATTGATGTCAGCTAGGACTGTAAACATTGATGTCAGCTAGGACTGTAAACATTGATGTCAGCTAGGACTGTAAACATTGATGTCAGCTAGGACTGTAAACATTGATGTCAGCTAGGACTGTAAACATTGATGTCAGCTAGGACTGTAAACATTGATGTCAGCTAGGACTGTAAACATTGATGTCAGCTAGGACTGTAAACATTGATGTCAGCTAGGACTGTAAACATTGATGTCAGCTAGGACTGTAAACATTGATGTCAGCTAGGACTGTAAACATTGATGTCAGCTAGGACTGTAGCTAACACATTGATGTCAGCTAGGACTGTAAACATTGATGTCAGCTAGGACTGTAAACATTGATGTCAGCTAGGACTGTAAACATTGATGTCAGCTAGGACTGTAAACATTGATGTCACTGATGTCAGCTAGGACTGTAAACATTGATGTCAGCTAGGACTGTAAACATTGATGTCAGCTAGGACTGTAAACATTGATGTCAGCTAGGACTGTAAACATTGATGTCAGCTAGGACTGTAAACATTGATGTCAGCTAGGACTGTAAACACTGATGTCAGCTAGGACTGTAAACATTGATGTCAGCTAGGACTGTAAACATTGATGTCAGCTAGGACTGTAAACATTGATGTCAGCTAGGACTGTAAACATTGATGTCAGCTAGGACTGTAAACATTGATGTCAGCTAGGACTGTAAACATTGATGTCAGCTAGGACTGTAAACATTGATGTCAGCTAGGACTGTAAACATTGATGTCAGCTAGGACTGTAAACATTGATGTCAGCTAGGACTGTAAACATTGATGTCAGCTAGGACTGTAAACATTGATGTCAGCTAGGACTGTAAACATTGATGTCAGCTAGGACTGTAAACATTGATGTCAGCTAGGACTGTAAACATTGATGTCTTCTAGGACTGTAAACATTGATGTCAGCTAGGACTGTAAACATTGATGTCAGCTAGGACTGTAAACATTGATGTCAGCTAGGACTGTAAACATTGATGTCAGCTAGGACTTTAAACATTGATGTCAGCTAGGACTGTAAACATTGATGTCAGCTAGGACTGTAAACATTGATGTCAGCTAGGACTGTAAACATTGATGTCAGCTAGGACTGTAAACATTGATGTCAGCTAGGACTGTAAACATTGATGTCAGCTAGGACTGTAAACATTGATGTCAGCTAGGACTTTAAACATTGATGTCAGCTAGGACTGTAAACATTGATGTCAGCTAGGACTGTAAACATTGATGTCAGCTAGGACTGTAAACATTGATGTCAGCTAGGACTGTAAACATTGATGTCAGCTAGGACTGTAAACATTGATGTCAGCTAGGACTGTAAACATTGATGTCAGCTAGGACTGTAAACATTGATGTCAGCTAGGACTGTAAACATTGATGTCAGCTAGGACTGTAAACATTGATGTCAGCTAGGACTGTAAACATTGATGTCAGCTAGGACTGTAAACATTGATGTCAGCTAGGACTGTTAACATTGATGTCAGCTAGGACTGTAAACATTGATGTCAGCTAGGACTGTAAACATTGATGTCAGCTAGGACTGTAAACATTGATGTCAGCTAGGACTGTAAACATTGATGTCAGCTAGGACTGTAAACATTGATGTCAGCTAGGACTGTAAACATCGTACATGCACTTATAGAAATAATTATTATAATTTCCGTGTTCTAGTTGGGGTAACTGGCCTATACAATCCACATGAACCTCAGAGTTAAATGCTTCACACAGACTTATTAACACCTTTATGTTTCGTTTTAATATCTTCTACGTATTACAGTTTATATACTACACATGGATAGTTATTTTTTATTATTGCAATGTTATGTAGCAGTATTTGGCAACTAATATTGTCTGTGTGAATATCCTCATAAGTATGGGGGTAGGGTCCGTCTCGTCCATAAGCGTCCCACTTAACGGAGTTATTCGTTTGGACGCCACAGGGAGGACATCATAGGGAAGACGTCATATTGATGTATTCGTCAAAAGCATCCAATTCCATCACTCTCTCTGCCATCTCCTTCAACAACACCACATCCGTTTCCTCAGATCAACATCTTCGATGGCTCAGGTGGCAACGCTCTCGCCCTACACGCTGTTCATGGTTCAACTCCCGGCACGGTGGTAACATTGGGTATGTTTCCTTACACGTGGTGTCCCTCTTTACCTAGCAGTAAGTAGGTACCTGAGTGTCAGTGAAATTGTGTGGGTCGCATCCTGGGGAAGAAGATACAAGGACCACAATGAAATTAAAACACAGTCCTCTATGACAGGATGGTGAGTGGTCCACCAGGTACTCCAGGAGTGGTGACTGGTCCACCAGGAACTCCAGGAGTGGTGACTGGTCCACCAGGTACTCCAGGAGTGGTGACTGGTCCACCAGGTACTCCAGGAGTGGTGAGTGGTCCACCAGGTACTCCAGGAGTGGTGACTGGTCCACAAGGTACTCCAGGAGTGGTGAGTGGTCCACCAGGTACTCCAGGAGTGGTGACTGGTCCACCAGGTACTCCAGGAGTGGTGACTGGTCCACCAGGTACTCCAGGAGTGGTGACTGGTCCACCAGGTACTCCAGGAGTGGTGACTGGTCCACCAGGTACTCCAGGAGTGGTGACTGGTCCACCAGGTACTCCAGGAGTGGTGACTCGTCCACCAGGTACTCCAGGAGTGGTGACTGGTCCACCAGGTACTCCAGGAGTGGTGACTGGTCCACCAGGTACTCCAGGAGTGGTGACTGGTCCACCAGGTACTCCAGGAGTGGTGAGTGGTCCACCAGGTACTCCAGGAGTGGTGACTGGTCCACCAGGTACTCCAGGAGTGGTGACTGGTCCACCAGGTACTCCAGGAGTGGTGAGTGGTCCACCAGGTACTCCAGGAGTGGTGACTGGTCCACCAGGTACTCCAGGAGTGGTGACTGGTCCACCAGGTACTCCAGGAGTGGTGACTGGTCCACCAGGTACTCCAGGAGTGGTGACTGGTCCACCAGGTACTCCAGGAGTGGTGACTGGTCCACCAGGTACTCCAGGAGTGGTGACTGGTCCACCAGGTACTCCAGGAGTGGTGACTGGTCCACCAGGTACTCCAGGAGTGGTGAGTGGTCCACCAGGTACTCCAGGAGTGGTGACTGGTCCACCAGGTACTCCAGGAGTGGTGACTGGTCCACCAGGTACTCCAGGAGTGGTGAGTGGTCCACCAGGTACTCCAGGAGTGGTGAGTGGTCCACCAGGTACTCCAGGAGTGGTGACTGGTCCACCAGGTACTCCAGGAGTGGTGACTGGTCCACCAGGTACTCCAGGAGTGGTGACTGGTCCACCAGGTACTCCAGGAGTGGTGACTGGTCCACCAGGTACTCCAGGAGTGGTGAGTGGTCCACCAGGTACTCCAGGAGTGGTGACTGGTCCACCAGGTACTCCAGGAGTGGTGACTGGTCCACCAGGTACTCCAGGAGTGGTGACTGGTCCACCAGGTACTCCAGGAGTGGTGAGTGGTCCACCAGGTACTCCAGGAGTGGTGACTGGTCCACCAGGTACTCCAGGAGTGGTGACTGGTCCACCAGGTACTCCAGGAGTGGTGACTGGTCCACCAGGTACTCCAGGAGTGGTGAGTGGTCCACCAGGTACTCCAGGAGTGGTGACTGGTCCACCAGGTACTCCAGGAGTGGTGACTGGTCCACCAGGTACTCCAGGAGTGGTGACTGGTCCACCAGGTACTCAAGGAGTGGTGAGTGGTGACTGGTCCACCAGGTACTCCAGGAGTGGTGATTGGTCCACCAGGTACTCCAGGAGTGGTGACTGGTCCACCAGGTACTCCAGGAGTGGTGAGTGGTCCACCAGGTACTCCAGGAGTGGTGACTGGTCCACCAGGTACTCCAGGAGTGGTGAGTGGTCCACCAGGTACTCCAGGAGTGGTGACTGGTCCACCAGGTACTCCAGGAGTGGTGACTGGTCCACCAGGTACTCCAGGAGTGGTGACTGGTCCACCAGGTACTCCAGGAGTGGTGACTGGTCCACCAGGTACTCCAGGAGTGGTGACTGGTCCACCAGGTACTCCAGGAGTGGTGAGTGGTCCACCAGGTACTCCAGGAGTGGTGACTGGTCCACCAGGTACTCCAGGAGTGGTGACTGGTCCACCAGGTACTCCAGGAGTGGTGACTGGTCCACCAGGTACTCCAGGAGTGGTGACTGGTCCACCAGGTACTCCAGGAGTGGTGACTGGTCCACCAGGTACTCCAGGAGTGGTGACTGGTCCACCAGGTACTCCAGGAGTGGTGACTGGTCCACCAGGTACTCCAGGAGTGGTGACTGGTCCACCAGGTACTCCAGGAGTGGTGACTGGTCCACCAGGTACTCCAGGAGTGGTGAGTGGTGACTGGTCCACCAGGTACTCCAGGAGTGGTGACTGGTCCACCAGGTACTCCAGGAGTGGTGACTGGTCCACCAGGTACTCCAGGAGTGGTGACTGGTCCACCAGGTACTCCAGGAGTGGTGACTGGTCCACCAGGTACTCCAGGAGTGGTGACTGGTCCACCAGGTACTCCAGGAGTGGTGACTGGTCCACCAGGTACTCCAGGAGTGGTGACTGGTCCACCAGGTACTCCAGGAGTGGTGACTGGTCCACCAGGTACTCCAGGAGTGGTGACTGGTCCACCAGGTACTCCAGGAGTGGTGACTGGTCCACCAGGTACTCCAGGAGTGGTGACTGGTCCACCAGGTACTCCAGGAGTGGTGACTGGTCCACCAGGTACTCCAGGAGTGGTGACTGGTCCACCAGGTACTCCAGGAGTGGTGACTGGTCCACCAGGTACTCCAGGAGTGGTGACTGGTCCACCAGGTACTCCAGGAGTGGTGACTGGTCCACCAGGTACTCCAGGAGTGGTGACTGGTCCACCAGGTACTCCAGGAGTGGTGACTGGTCCACCAGGTACTCCAGGAGTGGTGACTGGTCCACCAGGTACTCCAGGAGTGGTGACTGGTCCACCAGGTACTCCAGGAGTGGTGACTGGTCCACCAGGTACTCCAGGAGTGGTGAGTGGTCCACCAGGTACTCCAGGAGTGGTGACTGGTCCACCAGGTACTCCAGGAGTGGTGATTGGTCCACCAGGTACTCCAGGAGTGGTGACTGGTCCACCAGGTACTCCAGGAGTGGTGACTGGTCCACCAGGTACTCCAGGAGTGGTGACTGGTCCACCAGGTACTCCAGGAGTGGTGAGTGGTGCACCAGGTACTCCAGGAGTGGTGACTGGTCCACCAGGTACTCCAGGAGTGGTGACTGGTCCACCAGGTACTCCAGGAGTGGTGAGTGGTCCACCAGGTACTCCAGGAGTGGTGACTGGTCCACCAGGTACTCCAGGAGTGGTGACTGGTCCACCAGGTACTCCAGGAGTGGTGACTGGTCCACCAGGTACTCCAGGAGTGGTGACTGGTCCACCAGGTACTCCAGGAGTGGTGAGTGGTCCACCAGGTATTCCAAGAGTGGTGACTGGTCCACCAGATACTCCAGGAGTGGTGACTGGTCCACCAGGTACTAAAGGAGTGGTGACTGGTCCACCAGGTACTACAGGAGTGGTGAGTGGTGCACCAGGTACTCCAGGAGTGGTGACTGGTCCACCAGGTACTCCAGGAGTGGTGATTGGTCCACCAGGTACTCCAGGATTGGTGACTGGTCCACCAGGTACTCCACGAGTGGTGAGTGGTCCACCAGGTACTCCAGAAGTGGTGACTGGTCCACCAGGTACTCCAGGAGTGGTGACTGGTCCACCAGGTACTCCAGGAGTGGTGACTGGTCCACCAGGTACTCCAGGAGTGGTGACTGGTCCACCAGGTACTCCAGAAGTGGTGATTGGTCCACCAGGTACTCCAGGAGTGGTGACTGGTCCACCAGGTACTCCAGGAGTGGTGACTGGTCCACCAGGTACTCCAGGAGTGGTGACTGGTCCACCAGGTACTCCAGGAGTGGTGACTGGTCCACCAGGTACTAAAGGAGTGGTGACTGGTCCACCAGGTACTACAGGAGTGGTGAGTGGTGCACCAGGTACTCCAGGAGTGGTGACTGGTCCACCAGGTACTCCAGGAGTGGTGATTGGTCCACCAGGTACTCCAGGATTGGTGACTGGTCCACCAGGTACTCCACGAGTGGTGAGTGGTCCACCAGGTACTCCAGAAGTGGTGACTGGTCCACCAGGTACTCCAGGAGTGGTGACTGGTCCACCAGGTACTCCAGGAGTGGTGACTGGTCCACCAGGTACTCCAGGAGTGGTGACTGGTCCACCAGGTACTCCAGAAGTGGTGATTGGTCCACCAGGTACTCCAGGAGTGGTGACTGGTCCACCAGGTACTCCAGGAGTGGTGACTGGTCCACCAGGTACTCCAGGAGTGGTGACTGGTCCACCAGGTACTCCAGAAGTGGTGACTGGTCCACCAGGTACTCCAGGAGTGGTGACTGGTCCACCAGGTACTCCAGGAGTGGTGACTGGTCCACCAGGTACTCCAGGAGTGGTGACTGGTCCACCAGGTACTCCAGGAGTGGTGACTGGTCCACCAGGTACTCCAGGAGTGGTGACTGGTCCACCAGGTACTCCAGGAGTGGTGACTGGTCCACCAGGTACTCCAGGAGTGGTGACTGGTCCACCAGGTACTCCAGGAGTGGTGACTGGTCCACCAGGTACTCCAGGAGTGGTGACTGGTCCACCAGGTACTCCAGGAGTGGTGACTGGTCCACCAGGTACTCCAGTAGTGGTGACTGGTCCACCAGGTACTCCAGGAGTGGTGACTGGTCCACCAGGTACTCCAGGAGTGGTGAGTGGTGCACCAGGTACTCTAGGAGTGGTGAGTGGTGCAACAGGTACTCCAGGAGTGGTGACTGGTCCACCAGGTACTCCAGGAGTGGTGACTGGTCCACCACGTACTCCAGGAGTGGTGAGTGGTGCACCAGGTACTCCAGGAGTGGTGACTGGTCCACCAGGTACTCCAGGAGTGGTGACTGGTCCACCAGGTACTCCAGGAGTGGTGAGTGGTGCACCAGGTACTCCAGGAGTGGTGACTGGTCCACCAGGTACTCCAGGAGTGGTGAGTGGTCCACCAGGTATTCCAGGAGTGGTGACTGGTCCACCAGGTACTCCAGGAGTGGTGACTGGTCCACCAGGTACTCCAGGAGTGGTGACTGGTCCACCAGGTTCTCCAGGAGTGGTGAGTGGTGCACCAGGTACTCCAGGAGTGCTGACTGGTCCACCAGGTACTCCAGGAGTGGTGATTGGTCCACCAGGTACTCCAGGAGTGGTGACTGGTCCACCAGGTACTCCAGGAGTGGTGAGTGGTCCACCAGGTACTCCAGAAGTGGTGACTGGTCCACCAGGTACTCCAGGAGTGGTGACTGGTCCACCAGGTACTCCAGGAGTGGTGACTGGTCCACCAGGTACTCCAGAAGTGGTGATTGGTCCACCAGGTACTCCAGGAGTGGTGACTGGTCCACCAGGTACTCCAGGAGTGGTGACTGGTCCACCAGGTACTCCAGGAGTGGTGAGTGGTCCACCAGGTACTCCAGGAGTGGTGACTGGTCCACCAGGTACTCCAGGAGTGGTGACTGGTCCACCAGGTACTCCAGGAGTGGTGAGTGGTCCACCAGGTACTCCAGGAGTGGTGACTGGTCCACCAGGTACTCCAGGAGTGGTGACTGGTCCAGCAGGTACTCCAGGAGTTGTGAGTGGTCCACCAGGTACTCCAGGAGTGGTGAGTGGTCCACCAGGTACTCCAGGAGTGGTGACTGGTCCACCAGGTACTCCAGGAGTGGTGACTGGTCCACCAGGTACTCCAGGAGTGGTGACTGGTCCACCAGGTACTCCAGGAGTGGTGACTAGTCCACCAGGTACTCCAGGAGTGGTGACTGGTCCACCAGGTACTCCAGGAGTGGTGACTGGTCCACCAGGTACTCCAAGAGTGGTGAGTGGTCCACCAGGTACTCCAGGTGTGGTGACTGGTCCACCAGGTACTCCAGAAGTGGTGACTGGTCCACCAGGTACTGAAGGAGTGGTGACTGGTCCACCAGGTACTCCAGGAGTGGTGATTGGTCCACCAGGTACTCCAGGAGTGGTGACTGGTCCACCAGGTACTCCAGGAGTGGTGAGTGGTCCACCAGGTACTCCAGGAGTGGTGACTGGTCCACCAGGTACTCCAGGAGTGGTGACTGGTCCACCAGGTACTCCAGGAGTGGTGACTGGTCCACCAGGTACTCCAGGAGTGGTGACTGGTCCACCAGGTACTCCAGGAGTGGTGAGTGGTCCACCAGGTACTCCAGGAGTGGTGAGTGGTGCACCAGGTACTCCAGGAGTGGTGACTGGTCCACCAGGTACTCCAGGAGTGGTGACTGGTCCACCAGGTACTCCAGGAGTGGTGACTGGTCCACCAGGTACTCCAGGAGTGGTGACTGGTCCACCAGGTACTCCAGGAGTAGTGAGTGGTGCACCAGGTACTCCAGGAGTGCTGAGTGGTGCACCAGGTACTCCAGGAGTGGTGACTGGTCCACCAGGTACTCCAGGAGTGGTGAGTGGTCCACCAGGTACTCCAGAAGTGGTGACAGGTCCACCAGGTATTCCAGGAGTGGTGACTGGTCCACCAGGTACTCCAGGAGTGGTGACTGGTCCACCAGGTACTCAAGGAGTGGTGACTCGTCCACCAGGTACTCCAGGAGTGGTGATTGGTCCACCAGGTACTCCAGGAGTGGTGACTGGTCCACCAGGTACTCCAGGAGTGGTGAGTGGTCCACCAGGTACTCCAGGAGTGGTGACTGGTCCACCAGGTACTCCAGGAGTGGTGAGTGGTCCACCAGGTACTCCAGGAGTGGTGACTGGTCCACCAGGTACTCCAGGAGTGGAGACTGGTCCACCAGGTACTCCAGGAGTGGTGACTGGTCCACCAGGTACTCCAGGAGTGGTGAGTGGTCCACCAGGTACTCCAGGAGTGGTGACTGGTCCAGCGGGTACTCCAGGAGTGGTGAGTGGTCCACCAGGTACTCCAGGAGTGGTGACTGGTCCACCAGGTACTCCAGGAGTGGAGACTGGTCCACCAGGTACTCCAGGAGTGGTGACTGGTCCACCAGGTACTCCAAGAGTGGTGAGTGGTCCACCAGGTACTCCAGGTGTGGTGACTGGTCCACAAGGTACTCCAGGAGTGGTGAGTGGTCCACCAGGTACTCCAGGAGTGGTGACTGGTCCACCGGGAACTCCAGGAGTGGTGAGTGGTCCACCAGGTACTCCAGGAGTGGTGACTGGTCCACCAGGTACTCCAGGAGTGGTGACTGGTCCACCAGGTACTCCAGGAGTGGTGACTGGTCCACCAGGTACTCCAGGAGTGGTGACTGGTCCACCAGGTACTCCAGGAGTGGTGACTGGTCCACCAAGTACTCCAGGAGTGGTGAGTGGTGCACCAGGTACTCCAGGAGTGGTGACTGGTCCACCAGGTACTCCAGGAGTGGTGATTGGTCCACCAGGTACTCCAGGAGTCGTGACTGGTCCACCAGGTACTCCAGGAGTGGTGACTGGTCCACCAGGTACTCCAGGAGTGGTGAGTGGTCCACCAGGTACTCCAGGAGTGGTGAGTGGTGCACCAGGTACTCCAGGAGTGGTGACTGGTCCACCAGGTACTCCAGGAGTGGTGACTGGTCCACCACGTACTCCAGGAGTGGTGAGTGGTGCACCAGGTACTCCAGGAGTGGTGACTGGTCCACCAGGTACTCCAGGAGTGGTGACTGGTCCACCAGGTACTCCAGGAGTGGTGACTGGTCCACCAGGTACTCCAGGAGTGGTGACTGGTCCACCAGGTACTCCAGGAGTGGTGAATGGTCCACCAGGTATTCCAGGAGTGGTGACTGGTCCACCAGGTACTCCAGGAGTGGTGACTGTTCCACCAGGTACTCCAGGAGTGGTGACTGGTCCACCAGGTACTCCAGGAGTGGTGAGTGGTGCACCAGGTACTCCAGGAGTGGTGACTGGTCCACCAGGTACTCCAGGAGTGGTGATTGGTCCACCAGGTACTCCAGGAGTGGTGACTGGTCCACCAGGTACTCCAGGAGTGGTGAGTGGTCCACCACGTACTCCAGAAGTGGTGACTGGTCCACCAGGTACTCCAGGAGTGTTGACTGGTCCACCAGGTACTCCAGGAGTGGTGACTGGTCCACCAGGTACTCCAGGAGTGGTGACTGGTCCACCAGGTACTCCAGAAGTGGTGATTGGTCCACCAGGTACTCCAGGAGTGGTGACTGGTCCACCAGGTACTCCAGGAGTGGTGACTGGTCCACCAGGTACTCCAGGAGTGGTGACTGGTCCACCAGGTACTCCAGGAGTGGTGACTGGTCCACCAGGTACTCCAGGAGTGGTGACTGGTCCACCAGGTACTCCAGGAGTGGTGACTGGTCCACCAGGTACTCCAGGAGTGGTGACTGGTCCACCAGGTACTCCAGGAGTGGTGACTGGTCCACCAGGTACTCCAGGAGTGGTGACTGGTCCACCAGGTACTCCAGGAGTGGTGACTGCTCCACCAGGTACTCCAGGAGTGGTGACTGGTCCACCAGGTACTCCAGGAGTGGTGACTGGTCCACCAGGTACTCCAGGAGTGGTGACTGGTCCAGCAGGTACTCCAGGAGTGGTGACTGGTCCACCAGGTACTCCAGGAGTGGTGATTGGTCCACCAGGTACTCCAGGAGTGGTGACTGGTCCACCAGGTACTCCAGGAGTGGTGACTGGTCCACCAGGTACTCCAGGAGTGGTGAGTGGTGCACCAGGTACTCCAGGAGTGGTGAGTGGTGCACCAGGTACTCCAGGAGTGGTGACTGGTCCACCAGGTACTCCAGGAGTGGTGACTGGTCCACCACGTACTCCAGGAGTGGTGAGTGGTGCACCAGGTACTCCAGGAGTGGTGACTGGTCCACCAGGTACTCCAGGAGTGGTGACTGGTCCACCAGGTACTCCAGGAGTGGTGAGTGGTGCACCAGGTACTCCAGGAGTGGTGACTGGTCCACCAGGTACTCCAGGAGTGGTGACTGGTCCACCAGGTACTCCAGAAGTGGTGATTGGTCCACCAGGTACTCCAGGAGTGGTGACTGGTCCACCAGGTACTCCAGGAGTGGTGAGTGGTCCACCAGGTACTCCAGGAGAGGTGACTGGTCCACCAGGTACTCCAGGAGTGGTGACTGGTCCACCAGGTACTCCAGGAGTGGTGACTGGTCCACCAGGTACTCCAGGAGTGGTGAGTGGTCCACCAGGTACTCCAGGAGTGGTGACTGGTCCACCAGGTACTCCAGGAGTGGTGACTGGTCCACCAGGTACTCCAGGAGTGGTGACTGGTCCACCAGGTACTCCAGGAGTGGTGACTGGTCCACCAGGTACTCCAGGAGTGGTGACTGGTCCACCAGGTACTCCAGGAGTGGTGACTGGTCCACCAGGTACTCCAGGAGTGGTGAGTGGTCCACCAGGTACTCCAGGTGTGGTGACTGGTCCACCAGGTACTCCAGAAGTGGTGACTGGTCCACCAGGTACTCAAGGAGTGGTGACTGGTCCGCCAGGTACTCCAGGAGTGGTGATTGGTCCACCAGGTACTCCGGGAGTGGTGACTGGTCCACCAGGTACTCCAAAAGTGGTGAGTGGTCCACCAGGTACTCCAGGAGTGGTGACTGGTCCACCAGGTACTCCAGGAGTGGTGACTGGTCCACCAGGTACTCCAGGAGTGGTGACTGGTCCACCAGGTACTCCAGGAGTGGTGACTGGTCCACCAGGTACTCCAGGAGTGGTGAGTGGTGCACCAGGTACTCCAGGCGTGGTGAGTGGTGCACCAGGTACTCCAGGAGTGGTGACTGGTCCACCAGGTACTCCAGGAGTGGTGACTGGTCCACCAGGTACTCCAGGAGTGGTGAATGGTCCACCAGGTACTCCAGGAGTGGTGACTGGTCCACTAGGTACTTCAGGAGTGGTGACTGGTCCACCAGGTACTCCAGGAGTGGTGACTGGTCCACCAGGTACTCCAGGAGTGGTGACTGGTCCACCAGGTACTCCAGGAGTGGTGACTGGTCCACCAGGTACTCCAGGAGTGGTGACTGGTCCACCAGGAACTCCAGGAGTGGTGAGTGGTGCACCAGGTACTCCAGGAGTGGTGACTGGTCCACCAGGTATTCCAGGAGTGGTGATTGGTCCACCAGGTACTCCAGGAGTGGTGACTGGTCCACCAGGTACTCCAGGAGTGGTGACTGGTCCACCAGGTACTCCAGGAGTGGTGAGTGGTCCACCAGGTACTCCAGGAGTGGTGAGTGGTGCTCCAGGTACTCCAGGAGTGGTGACTGGTCCACCAGGTACTCCAGGAGTGGTGACTGGTCCACCACGTACTCCAGGAGTGGTGAGTGGTGCACCAGGTACTCCAGGAGTGGTGACTGGTCCACCAGGTACTCCAGGAGTGGTGACTGGTCCACCAGGTACTCCAGGAGTGGTGAGTGGTGCACCAGGTACTCCAGGAGTGGTGACTGGTCCACGAGGTACTCCAGGAGTGGTGAGTGGTCCACCAGGTATTCCAGGAGTGGTGACTGGTCCACCAGGTACTCCAGGAGTGGTGACTGGTCCACCAGGTACTCCAGGAGTGGTGACTGGTCCACCAGGTACTCCAGGAGTGGTGACTGGTCCACCAGGTACTCCAGGAGTGGTGACTGGTCCACCAGGTACTCCAGGAGTGGTGACTGGTCCACCAGGTACTCCAGGAGTGGTGAGCGGTCCACCAGGTACTCCAGGTGTGGTGACTGGTCCACCAGGTACTCCAGAAGTGGTGACTGGTCCACCAGGTACTCAAGGAGTGGTGACTGGTCCACCAGGTACTCCAGGAGTGGTGATTGGTCCACCAGGTACTCCAGGAGTGGTGACTGGTCCACCAGGTACTCCAGGAGTGGTGAGTGGTCCACCAGGTACTCCAGGAGTGGTGACTGGTCCACCAGGTACTCCAGGAGTGGTGACTGGTCCACCAGGTACTCCAGGAGTGGTGACTGGTCCACCAGGTACTCCAGGAGTGGTGAGTGGTGCACCAGGTACTCCAGGAGTGGTGAGTGGTGCACCAGGTACTCCAGGAGTGGTGACTGGTCCACCAGGTACTCCAGGAGTGGTGACTGGTCCACCACGTACTCCAGGAGTGGTGAGTGGTGCACCAGGTACTCCAGGAGTGGTGACTGGTCCACCAGGTACTCCAGGAGTGGTGACTGGTCCACCAGGTACTCCAGGAGTGGTGAGTGGTGCACCAGGTACTCCAGGAGTGGTGACTGGTCCACCAGGAACTCCAGGAGTGGTGAGAGGTCCACCAGGTATTCCAGGAGTGGTGACTGGTCCACCAGGTACTCCAGGAGTGGTGACTGGTCCACCAGGTACTCCAGGAGTGGTGACTGGTCCACCAGGTACTCCAGGAGTGGTGAGTGGTGCACCAGGTACTCCAGGAGTGGTGACTGGTCCACCAGGTACTCCAGGAGTGGTGATTGGTCCACCAGGTACTCCAGGAGTGGTGACTGGTCCACCAGGTACTCCAGGAGTGGTGAGTGGTCCACCAGGTACTCCAGGAGTGGTGACTGGTCCACCAGGTACTCCAGGAGTGGTGAGTGGTCCACCAGGTACTCCAAAAGTGGTGAGTGGTCCACCAGGTACTCCAGGAGTGGTGACTGGTCCACCAGGTACTCCAGGAGTGGTGATTGGTCCACCAGGTACTCCAGGAGTGGTGACTGGTCCACCAGGTACTCCAGGAGTGGTGACTGGTCCACCAGGTACTCCAGGAGTGGTGAGTGGTCCACCAGGTACTCCAGGAGTGGTGACTGGTCCACCAGGTACTCCAGGAGTGGTGACTGGTCCACCAGGTACTCCAGGAGTGGTGAATGGTCCACCAGGTACTCCAGGAGTGGTGACTGGTCCATCAGGTACTCCAGGAGTGGTGACTGGTCCACCAGGTACTCCAGGAGTGGTGAGTGGTCCACCAGGTACTCCAGGAGTGGTGAGTGGTCCACCAGGTACTCCAGGAGTGGTGACTGGTCCACCAGGTACTCCAGGAGTGGTGAGTGGTCCACCAGGTACTCCAGGAGTGGTGACTGGTCCACCAGGTACTCCAGGAGTGGTGACTGGTCCACCAGGTACTCCAGGAGTGGAGACTGGTCCACCAGGTACTCCAGGAGTGGTGACTGGTCCACCAGGTACTCCAGGAGTGGTGACTGGTCCACCAGGTACTCCAGGAGTGGTGACTGGTCCACCAGGTACTCCAGAAGTGGTGACTGGTCCACCAGGTACTCCAGGAGTGGTGACTGGTCCACCAGGTACTCCAGGAGTGGTGATTGGTCCACCAGGTACTCCAGGAGTGGTGACTGGTCCACCAGGTACTCCAGGAGTGGTGAGTGGTCCACCAGGTACTCCAGGAGTGGTGACTGGTCCACCAGGTACTCCAGGAGTGGTGACTGGTCCACCAGGTACTCCAGGAGTGGTGACTGGTCCACCAGGTACTCCAGGAGTGGTGATTGGTCCACCAGGTACTCCAGGAGTGGTGACTGGTCCACCAGGTACTCCAGGAGTGGTGATTGGTCCACCAGGTACTCCAGGAGTGGTGACTGGTCCACCAGGTACTCCAGGAGTGGTGAGTGGTCCACCAGGTACTCCAGAAGTGGTGACTGGTCCACCAGGTATTCCAGGAGTGGTGACTAGTCCACCAGGTACTCCAGGAGTGGTGACTGGTCCACCAGGTACTCAAGGAGTGGTGACTCGTCCACCAGGTACTCCAGGAGTGGTGATTGGTCCACCAGGTACTCCAGGAGTGGTGACTGGTCCACCAGGTACTCCAGGAGTGGTGACTGGTCCACCAGGTACTCCAGGAGTGGTGACTGGTCCACCAGGTACTCCAGGAGTGGTGAGTGGTCCACCAGGTACTCCAGGAGTGGTGACTGGTCCACCAGGTACTCCAGGAGTGGAGACTGGTCCACCAGGTACTCCAGGAGTGGTGACTGGTCCACCAGGTACTCCAGGAGTGGTGAGTGGTCCACCAGGTACTCAAGGAGTGGTGACTGGTCCACCAGGTACTCCAGGAGTGGTGAGTGGTCCACCAGGTACTCCAGGAGTGGTGACTGGTCCACCAGGTACTCCAGGAGTGGAGACTGGTCCACCAGGTACTCCAGGAGTGGTGACTGGTCCACCAGGTACTCCAGGAGTGGTGAATGGTCCACCAGGTACTCCAGGAGTGGTGACTGGTCCACCAGGTACTCCAGAAGTGGTGACTGGTCCACCAGGTACTCCAGGAGTGGTGACTGGTCCACCAGGTACTCCAGGAGTGGTGATTGGTCCACCAGGTACTCCAGGAGTGGTGACTGGTCCACCAGGTACTCCAGGAGTGGTGACTGGTCCACCAGGTACTCCAGGAGTGGTGACTGGTCCACCAGGTACTCCAGGAGTGGTGACTGGTCCACCAGGTACTCCAGGAGTGGTGACTGGTCCACCAGGTACTCCAGGAGTGGTGACTGGTCCACCAGGTACTCCAGGAGTGGTGACTGGTCCACCAGGTACTCCAGGAGTGGTGACTGGTCCACCAGGTACTCCAGGAGTGGTGACTGGTCCACCAGGTACTCCAGGAGTGGTGACTGGTCCACCAGGTACTCCAGGAGTGGTGAGTGGTCCACCAGGTACTCCAGGAGTGGTGACTGGTCCACCAGGTACTCCAGGAGTGGTGACTGGTCCACCAGGTACTCCAGGAGTGGTGACTGGTCCACCAGGTACTCCAGGAGTGGTGACTGGTCCACCAGGTACTCCAGGAGTGGTGACTGGTCCACCAGGTACTCCAGGAGTGGTGAGTGGTGCACCAGGTACTCCAGGAGTGGTGACTGGTCCACCAGGTACTCCAGGAGTGGTGATTGGTCCACCAGGTACTCCAGGAGTCGTGACTGGTCCACCAGGTACTCCAGGAGTGGTGACTGGTCCACCAGGTACTCCAGGAGTAGTGAGTGGTCCACCAGGTACTCCAGGAGTGGTGAGTGGTGCAGCAGGTACTCCAGGAGTGGTGACTGGTCCACCAGGTACTCCAGGAGTGGTGACTGGTCCACCACGTACTCCAGGAGTGGTGAGTGGTGCACCAGGTACTCGAGGAGTGGTGACTGGTCCACCAGGTACTCCAGGAGTGGTGACTGGTCCACCAGGTACTCCAGGAGTGGTGACTGGTCCACCAGGTACTCCAGGAGTGGTGACTGGTCCACCAGGTACTCCAGGAGTGGTGAGTGGTCCACCAGGTACTCCAGGAGTGGTGACTGGTCCACCAGGTACTCCAGGAGTGGTGACTGGTCCACCAGGTACTCCAGGAGTGGTGACTGGTCCACCAGGTACTCCAGGAGTGGTGAGTGGTCCACCAGGTACTCCAGGAGTGGTGACTGGTCCACCAGGTACTCCAGGAGTGGTGATTGGTCCACCAGGTACTCCAGGAGTGGTGACTGGTCCACCAGGTACTCCAGGAGTGGTGAGTGGTCCACCAGGTACTCCAGAAGTGGTGACTGGTCCACCAGGTACTCCAGGAGTGGTGACTGGTCCACCAGGTACTCCAGGAGTGGTGACTGGTCCACCAGGTACTCCAGGAGTGGTGACTGGTCCACCAGGTACTCCAGAAGTGGTGATTGGTCCACCAGGTACTCCAGGAGTGGTGACTGGTCCACCAGGTACTCCAGGAGTGGTGACTGGTCCACCAGGTACTCCAGGAGTGGTGACTGGTCCACCAGGTACTCCAGGAGTGGTGACTGGTCCACCAGGTACTCCAGGAGTGGTGACTGGTCCACCAGGTACTCCAGGAGTGGTGAGTGGTGCACCAGGTACTCCAGGAGTGGTGACTGGTCCACCAGGTACTCCAGGAGTGGTGACTGGTCCACCAGGTACTCCAGGAGTGGTGACTGGTCCACCAGGTACTCCAGGAGTGGTGAGTGGTCCACCAGGTACTCCAGGAGTGGTGACTGGTCCACCAGGTACTCCAGGAGTGGTGACTGGTCCACCAGGTACTCCAGGAGTGGTGACTGGTCCACCAGGTACTCCAGGAGTGGTGACTGGTCCACCAGGTACTCCAGGAGTGGTGACTGGTCCACCAGGTACTCCAGGAGTGGTGACTGGTCCACCAGGTACTCCAGGAGTGGTGACTGGTCCACCAGGTACTCCAGGAGTGGTGACTGGTCCACCAGGTACTCCAGGAGTGGTGACTGGTCCACCAGGTACTCCAGGAGTGGTGACTGGTCCACCAGGTACTCCAGGAGTGGTGACTGGTCCACCAGGTACTCCAGGAGTGGTGACTGGTCCACCAGGTACTCCAGGAGTGGTGACTGGTCCACCAGGTACTCCAGGAGTGGTGACTGGTCCACCAGGTACTCCAGGAGTGGTGACTGGTCCACCAGGTACTCCAGGAGTGGTGACTGGTCCACCAGGTACTCCAGGAGTGGTGACTGGTCCACCAGGTACTCCAGGAGTGGTGACTGGTCCACCAGGTACTCCAGGAGTGGTGACTGGTCCACCAGGTACTCCAGGAGTGGTGACTGGTCCACCAGGTACTCCAGGAGTGGTGACTGGTCCACCAGGTACTCCAGGAGTGGTGAGTGGTCCACCAGGTACTCCATAGGAGTGGTGACTGGTCCACCAGGTACTCCAGGAGTGGTGACTGGTCCACCAGGTACTCAGGAGTGGTGACTGGTCCTGGAGTACTCAGAGTGATTGAGTCCCACCGAGTTACTCCAGGGTGAGGTGACTGGTCTGGTACTCAGGGTGGTGACTGTCCACCCAGGTACTCAGGGTGGTGGTGGTCCTGGGTACTCCAGGGTGTGACTGGTCCACCAGGTACTCAGGTGGTGACTGGTCCGCCAGGTACTCCAGGGTGGTGAGCGTCGATCACCAGGTACTCAGGAGTGGTGACTGTGCAAGGTACTCAGGAGTGGTGACTGGTCCACCAGGTACTCCAGGAGTTGTGGTGGGTCCACCCAGGTACTCAGGGTGGTGGTGGTCACCAGAATTGCTCAGTGTGACTGGATCACCAGGTACTCTCAGGAGTGTTGACTGGTCTGGGCTCCAGGGTGGTGACTGGTCACAGGTACTCCAGGGAGTGGTGACAGTCCACCAGGTACTCAGGGTGGTGACTGGTCACCAGGTACTCAAGGTGGTGACTGGTCTGATACTCCAAGAGTGGTGAGTGGTCCACCAGGTACTCCCGGTGTGGTGACTGGTCCACCAGGTACTCAGAAGTGGTGACTGGTCCACCCAGGTACTTTGAAGGAGTGGTGACTGGTCCACCAGGTGCTCAGGAGTGAGTGATTGGTCCACCAGGTACTCAGGGTGGTGACTGGTCCACCAGGATGCTCCAGGAGTGGTGAGTGGGTCTGAGTACTCAGGGTGGTGACTGAGTCCACCCAGTACTCAGGGTGGTGACTGGTCCACTTGGAGTACTCAGGTGGTGACTGGTCTGGAGTACTCAGGAGTGTGACTGGTCCTGGGCTCTTGGGAGTGGTGAGTGGTCCTGGGTACTCCAGGAGTGGTGAGTGGTCTGGTTCAGGGTGGTGACTGGTCCCACCAGGTGCTCAGGGTGGTGGCTGGTCCACCAGGTACTCAGGAGTGGTGACTGGTCACCAGGCTCAGGAGGTGGTGACCTGGGTCCACCGTTACTCCAGGGTAGTGGTGGTGCACCAGGTACTCCAGGGTGCTGGTGAATTTGGGTACTCAGGGTGACTGGTCTGGTACTCCGGGTGTTGGTGGGTCCTGCGTTTTCAAGTGGTGATCCTGGGTTCCAGGTGGTGGTCCACCAGGTGCTCAGGAGTGGTGACTGGTCTGGGTACTCAGGGTGGTGACTCGTCCACCAGGTACTCAGGGTGGTGATTAGTCCACCAGGTACTCCAGGAGGTGACTGGTCACAGTACTCCAGGAGTGGTGAGTGGTCCACGGTACTCCAGGAGTGGTGACTGGTCCACCAGGTACTCCAGGAGTGTTGAGTGCACCAATTTGCTCCAGGGTGGTGACTGGTCTGGGTACTCAGGTGGAACTGGTCCACCAGGTACTCAGGAGTGGTGACTAGATCTGGGTACTCAGGAGTGGTGAGTGGTCTCAGGTACTCCAGGAGTGGTTGACTGGTCAGCCGGGTACTCAGGGTGGTGAGTGGTCCTGGGTACTCAATTGTTGACTGGTCCTGGGTACTCCAGAGTGGAGACAGTCCTGGAGTACTCCAGGAGTGGTGACTGGTCACCAGGTACTCCAAGGTGGTGATGGTCCACAGGTACTCAGGTGTGGTGACTGGTCCTGAGTGCTCCAGGGTGGTGGAGTGGTCACTGGGTACTCCAGGGTGGTGACTGGTCCCCCGGAGACTCAGGGTGTTAGGTGGTCCTGGGTACTCAGGGTGGTGGCTGGTCCTGGGTACTCAGGAGTGAGTGACTGGTCACCAGTACTCCAGGAGTGGTGACTGGTCCACCAGGTACTCAGGAGTGGTGACTGAGTCACCAGGTACTCCAGGAGTGGTGACAGTCACCAAGTACTCAGGAGTGGTGAGTGGTGCACCAGGTACTCCAGGGTGACTGGTCCACCAGGGTACTCAGGAGTGGTGATTGGTCCACCAGGTACTCCAGGGTCGTGACTGGTCCTGGGTACTCAGGTGGTGACAGACCACCAGGTACTCCAGGAGTGTTGATGGTCTGGGTACTCCAGGGTGGTGAGTGGTGCACCAGGTACTCAGGGTGGTGACTGGTCTGCCAGGTACTCCGGTGAGTGACTGGTCACCACGTACTCCAGAGAGAGAGTGGTGGTGCAGGTACTCCAGGGTGGTGACTGGTCATTACTCAGGAGTGGTGACTGGTCTGGTACTCCAGTGGTGACCTGATGTCACAGATTTACTCCAGTGAACTGGTCTGGGTACTCCAGGGTGGTGAATGGTCCACCAGGTATTCCAGGAGTGGTGACTGGTCACCAGGTACTCCAGGAGTGGTGACTGTTCCTGGGTACTCAGGGTGGTGACTGGTCCACCAGGTACTCAGGGTGGTGGTGGTGCACCAGGTACTCCAGGGTGGTGACTGGTCTGGAGTACTCCAGGGTGGTGGTGGTCCTGAGTACTCCAGGGTGGTGACTGGTCCACCAGGTACTCCAGGAGTGGTGGTGGTCACCACGTACTCCAGAGAGTGGTGACTGGTCCACCAGGTACTCCAGGAGTGTTGACTGGTCCTGAGTACTCAGGGTGTTATTTGGTCCCACCAGGTGTCCAGGGTGGTGACTGGTCCTGGGTGCTCAGAAGTGGTGATTGGTCACCAGGTGCTCAGGAGTGTTGGCTGTGGTGCAGGTGCTCAGGGTATTGACAGGTCCACCAGGTACTCCAGAAGTGGTGACTGGTCCACCAGGTACTCCAGGAGTGGTGACTGGTCCACCAGGTACTCCAGGAGTGGTGACTGGTCCACCAGGTACTCAGGTGGTGACTGGTCCTGGTACTCAGGTGGTGACTGAATCTGGAGTACTCAGGAGTGGTGACTGGTCCTGGAGTACTCAGAGTGGTGACTGGTCCGCAGACTCAGGGTAGGTGACTGGTCACCAGGTACTCCAGGGTGACGGTCCTGAGTACTCAGGGTGGTGACTGGTCCAGCAGGTACTCAGGGTGGTGACCCTGGTACCAGGTACTCAGGGTGACTGGTCCCTGGGTACTCCAGGAGTGGTGACTGGTCCACCAGGTACTCAGGGTGGTGACTGGTCCGCAGGTACTCCAGGGTGGTGGTGGTGCCAGGTACTCCAGGGTGAGTGGTCATTTTTAGGTACTCCCGGGGTGGTGACTGGTCTGGGTACTCCAGGGATGGTGACTGAGTGTACGTGCTCAGGGTATTGAGTGGTGCTCAGTACTCCAGGGTGGTGACTAGTCCTGAGTACTCAGGGTGGTGACTGGTCACCAGGTACTCCAGGAGTGGTGGTGGTGCCAGGTACTCAGGAGTGGTGACTGGTCACCAGGTGCTCAGGAGTGGTGACTGGTCTGGAGTACTCCAGAGTGATTGGTCCATGGTGCTCCAGGAGTGGTAGCTGGTCCTCGTTGCTCCAGGAGTGGTGAGTGGTCACCAGTGCCTCAGGAGGTGACTGGTCCACCCAGGTACTCAGGGTGGTGACTGGTCCACAGGTACTCAGGAGTGGTGACTGGTCCTGGGTGCTCCCGGGGTGGTGGGTGGTCCACCAGGTACTCCAGGGTGGTGACTGGTCCCACCAGTGCTCAGGAGTGGTGACTGGTCTGGTACTCCAGGGTGGTGACTGGTCCCACCAGTGCTCCAGGAGTGGTGACTGGTCCCACCCGGTACTCCAGGTGGTGACTGGTCCTGGTACTCCAGGAGGTGGTGACTGGTCTGGGTACTCAGGGTGAGTGGTCACGGGACCACTCCAGGTGGTGACTGGTCCACCAGGTACTCAGAGGTGGTGACTGGTCACCAGGTACTCAAGGAGTGGTGACTGTGGGTACTCCAGGAGTGTGATGTCCACCAGGTACTCAGAATTGGTGACTGGTGTTACTCCCAAAAAGTGGTGGTGGTCCACCAGGTACTCCAGGAGTGGTGACTGGTCCACTAGGTACTTCAGGAGTGGTGACTGGTCCACCAGGTACTCCAGGAGTGGTGACTGGTCCACCAGGTACTCCAGGAGTGGTGACTGGTCCACCAGGTACCAGGAGTGGTGACTGGTCCACCAGGTACTCCAGGAGTGGTGACTGGTCCACCAGGAACTCCAGGAGTGGTGAGTGGTGCACCAGGTACTCCAGGAGTGGTGACTGGTCCCAGGTACTCCAGGAGTGGTGATTGGTCCACCAGGTACTCCAGGAGTGGTGACTGGTCCACCAGGTACTCCAGGAGTGGTGACTGGTCCACCAGGTACTCCAGGAGTGGTGAGTGGTCCACCAGGTACTCCAGGAGTGGTGAGTGGTGCTCCAGGTACTCCAGGAGTGGTGACTGGTCCACCACGTACTCCAGGAGTGGTGACTGGTCCACCACGTACTCCAGGAGTGGTGAGTGGTGCTCCAGGTACTCCAGGAGTGGTGACTGGTCCACCAGGTACTCCAGGAGTGGTGACTGGTCCACCAGGTACTCCAGGAGTGGTGAGTGGTGCACCAGGTACTCCAGGAGTGGTGACTGGTCCACGAGGTACTCCAGGAGTGGTGAGTGGTCCACCAGGTATTCCAGGAGTGGTGACTGGTCCACCAGGTACTCCAGGAGTGGTGACTGGTCCACCAGGTACTCCAGGAGTGGTGACTGGTCCACCAGGTACTCCAGGAGTGGTGACTGGTCCACCAGGTACTCCAGGAGTGGTGACTGGTCCACCAGGTACTCCAGGAGTGGTGACTGGTCCACCAGGTACTCCAGGAGTGGTGAGCGGTCCACCAGGTACTCCAGGTGTGGTGACTGGTCCACCAGGTACTCCAGAAGTGGTGACTGGTCCACCAGGTACTCAAGGAGTGGTGACTGGTCCACCAGGTACTCCAGGAGTGGTGATTGGTCCACCAGGTACTCCAGGAGTGGTGACTGGTCCACCAGGTACTCCAGGAGTGGTGAGTGGTCCACCAGGTACTCCAGGAGTGGTGACTGGTCCACCAGGTACTCCAGGAGTGGTGACTGGTCCACCAGGTACTCCAGGAGTGGTGACTGGTCCACCAGGTACTCCAGGAGTGGTGAGTGGTGCACCAGGTACTCCAGGAGTGGTGAGTGGTGCACCAGGTACTCCAGGAGTGGTGACTGGTCCACCAGGTACTCCAGGAGTGGTGACTGGTCCACCACGTACTCCAGGAGTGGTGAGTGGTGCACCAGGTACTCCAGGAGTGGTGACTGGTCCACCAGGTACTCCAGGAGTGGTGACTGGTCCACCAGGTACTCCAGGAGTGGTGAGTGGTGCACCAGGTACTCCAGGAGTGGTGACTGGTCCACCAGGAACTCCAGGAGTGGTGAGAGGTCCACCAGGTATTCCAGGAGTGGTGACTGGTCCACCAGGTACTCCAGGAGTGGTGACTGGTCCACCAGGTACTCCAGGAGTGGTGACTGGTCCACCAGGTACTCCAGGAGTGGTGAGTGGTGCACCAGGTACTCCAGGAGTGGTGACTGGTCCACCAGGTACTCCAGGAGTGGTGATTGGTCCACCAGGTACTCCAGGAGTGGTGACTGGTCCACCAGGTACTCCAGGAGTGGTGAGTGGTCCACCAGGTACTCCAGGAGTGGTGACTGGTCCACCAGGTACTCCAGGAGTGGTGAGTGGTCCACCAGGTACTCCAAAAGTGGTGAGTGGTCCACCAGGTACTCCAGGAGTGGTGACTGGTCCACCAGGTACTCCAGGAGTGGTGATTGGTCCACCAGGTACTCCAGGAGTGGTGACTGGTCCACCAGGTACTCCAGGAGTGGTGACTGGTCCACCAGGTACTCCAGGAGTGGTGAGTGGTCCACCAGGTACTCCAGGAGTGGTGACTGGTCCACCAGGTACTCCAGGAGTGGTGACTGGTCCACCAGGTACTCCAGGAGTGGTGAATGGTCCACCAGGTACTCCAGGAGTGGTGACTGGTCCATCAGGTACTCCAGGAGTGGTGACTGGTCCACCAGGTACTCCAGGAGTGGTGAGTGGTCCACCAGGTACTCCAGGAGTGGTGAGTGGTCCACCAGGTACTCCAGGAGTGGTGACTGGTCCACCAGGTACTCCAGGAGTGGTGAGTGGTCCACCAGGTACTCCAGGAGTGGTGACTGGTCCACCAGGTACTCCAGGAGTGGTGACTGGTCCACCAGGTACTCCAGGAGTGGAGACTGGTCCACCAGGTACTCCAGGAGTGGTGACTGGTCCACCAGGTACTCCAGGAGTGGTGACTGGTCCACCAGGTACTCCAGGAGTGGTGACTGGTCCACCAGGTACTCCAGAAGTGGTGACTGGTCCACCAGGTACTCCAGGAGTGGTGACTGGTCCACCAGGTACTCCAGGAGTGGTGATTGGTCCACCAGGTACTCCAGGAGTGGTGACTGGTCCACCAGGTACTCCAGGAGTGGTGAGTGGTCCACCAGGTACTCCAGGAGTGGTGACTGGTCCACCAGGTACTCCAGGAGTGGTGACTGGTCCACCAGGTACTCCAGGAGTGGTGACTGGTCCACCAGGTACTCCAGGAGTGGTGATTGGTCCACCAGGTACTCCAGGAGTGGTGACTGGTCCACCAGGTACTCCAGGAGTGGTGACTGGTCCACCAAGTACTCCAGGAGTGGTGACTGGTCCACCAGGTACTCCAGGAGTGGTGACTGGTATACCAGGTACTCCAGGAGTGGTGAGTGGTCCACCAGGTTCTCCAGGAGTGGTGAGTGGTCCACCAGGTACTCCAGGAGTGGTGACTGGTCCACCAGGTACTCCAGGAGTGGTGACTGGTCCACCAGGTACTCCAGGAGTGGTGACTGGTCCACTAGGTACTTCAGGAGTGGTGACTGGTCCACCAGGTACTCCAGGAGTGGTGACTGGTCCACCAGGTACTCCAGGAGTGGTGACTGGTCCACCAGGTACTCCAGGAGTGGTGACTGGTCCACCGGGTACTCCAGGAGTGGTGACTGGTCCACCAGGTACTCCAGGAGTGGTGAGTGGAGCACCAGGTACTCCAGGAGTGGTGACTGGTCCACCAGGTATTCCAGGAGTGGTGATTGGTCCACCAGGTACTCCAGGAATGGTGACTGGTCCACCAGGTACTCCAGGAGTGGTGACTGGTCCACCAGGTACTCCAGGAGTGGTGAGTGGTCCACCAGGTACTCCAGGAGTGGTGAGTGGTGCACCAGGTACTCCAGGAGTGGTGACTGGTCCACCAGGTACTCCAGGAGTGGTGACTGGTCCACCACGTACTCCAGGAGTGGTGAGTGGTGCACCAGGTACTCCAGGAGTGGTGACTGGTCCACCAGGTACTCCAGGAGTGGTGACTGGTCCACCAGGTACTCCAGGAGTGGTGAGTGGTGCACCAGGTACTCCAGGAGTGGTGACTGGTCCACCAGGTACTCCAGGAGTGGTGAGTGGTCCACCAGGTATTCCAGGAGTGGTGACTGGTCCACCAGGTACTCCAGGAGTGGTGACTGGTCCACCAGGTACTCCAGGAGTGGTGACTGGTCCACCAGGTACTCCAGGAGTGGTGAGTGGTGCACCAGGTACTCCAGGAGTGGTGACTGGTCCACCAGGTACTCCAGGAGTGGTGATTGGTCCACCAGGTACTCCAGGATTGGTGACTGGTCCACCAGGTACTCCAGGAGTGGTGAGTGGTCCACCAGGTACTCCAGAAGTGGTGACTGGTCCACCAGGTACTCCAGGAGTGGTGACTGGTCCACCAGGTACTCCAGGAGTGGTGACTGGTCCACCAGGTACTCCCGGAGTGGTGACTGGTCCACCAGGTACTCCAGAAGTGGTGATTGGTCCACCAGGTACTCCAGGAGTGGTGACTGGTCCACCAGGTACTCCAGGAGTGGTGGCTGGTCCACCAGGTACTCCAGGAGTGGTGACTGGTCCACCAGGTACTCCAGGAGTGGTGACTGGTCCACCAGGTACTCCAGGAGTGGTGACTGGTAAACCAGGTACTCCAGGAGTGGTGAGTGGTCCACCAGGTACTCCAGGAGTGGTGACTGGTCCACCAGGTACTCCAGGAGTGGTGACTGGTCCACCAGGTACTCCAGGAGTGGTGAGTGGTCCACCAGGTACTCCAGGAGTGGTGAGTGGTGCACCAGGTACTCCAGGAGTGGTGACTGGTCCACCAGGTACTCCAGGAGTGGTGAGTGGTCCACCAGGTACTCCAGGAGTGGTGACTGGTCCACCAGGTACTCCAGGAGTGGTGACTGGTCCACCAGGTACTCCAGGAGTGGTGACTGGTCCACCAGGTACTCCAGGAGTGGTGACTGGTCCACCAGGTACTCCAGGAGTGATGAGTGGTCCACCAGGTACTCCAGGAGTGGTGACTGGTCCACCAGGTACTCCAGAAGTGGTGACTGGTCCACCAGGTACTCAAGGAGTGGTGACTGGTCCACCAGGTACTCCAGGAGTGGTGATTGGTCCACCAGGTACTCCAGGAGTGGTGACTGGTCCACCAGGTACTCCAGGAGTGGTGAGTGGTCCACCAGGTACTCCAGGAGTGGTGACTGGTCCACCAGGTACTCCAGGAGTGGTGAGTGGTCCACCAGGTACTCCAGGAGTGGTGACTGGTCCACCAGGTACTCCAGGAGAGGAGACTGGTCCACTAGGTACTCCAGGAGTGGTGACTGGTCCACCAGGTACTCCAGGAGTGGTGACTGGTCCACCAGGTACTCCAGGAGTGGTGACTGGTCCACCAGGTACTCCGGAAGTGGTGACTGGTCCACCAGGTACTCCAGGAGTGGTGACTGATCCACCAGGTACTCCAGGAGTGGTGATTGGTCCACCAGGTACTCCAGGAGTGGTGACTGGTCCACCAGGTACTCCAGGAGTGGTGAGTGGTCCACCAGATACTCCAGGAGTGGTGACTGGTCCACCAGGTATTCCAGGAGTGGTGAGTGGTCCACCAGGTACTGCAGGAGTGGTGACTGGTCCACCAGGTACTCCAGGAGTGGTGACTGGTCCACCAGGTACTCCAGGAGTGGTGACTGGTCCACCAGGTACTCCAAGAGTGGTGACTGGTCCACCAAGTACTCCAGGAGTGGTGACTGGTCCACCAGGTACTCCAAAAGTGGTGAGTGGTCCACCAGGTACTCCAGGAGTGGTGACTGGTCCACCAGGTACTCCAGGAGTGGTGATTGGTCCACCAGGTACTCCAGGAGTGGTGACTGGTCCACCAGGTACTCCAGGAGTGGTGACTGGTCCACCAGGTACTCCAGGAGTGGTGAGTGGTCCACCAGGTACTCCAGGAGTGGTGACTGGTCCACCAGGTACTCCAGGAGTGGTGACTGGTCCACCAGGTACTCCAGGAGTGGTGAATGGTCCACCAGGTACTCCAGGAGTGGTGACTGGTCCATCAGGTACTCCAGGAGTGGTGACTGGTCCACCAGGTACTCCAGGAGTGGTGAGTGGTCCACCAGGTACTCCAGGAGTGGTGAGTGGTCCACCAGGTACTCCAGGAGTGGTGACTGGTCCACCAGGTACTCCAGGAGTGGTGAGTGGTCCACCAGGTACTCCAGGAGTGGTGACTGGTCCACCAGGTACTCCAGGAGTGGTGACTGGTCCACCAGGTACTCCAGGAGTGGAGACTGGTCCACCAGGTACTCCAGGAGTGGTGACTGGTCCACCAGGTACTCCAGGAGTGGTGACTGGTCCACCAGGTACTCCAGGAGTGGTGACTGGTCCACCAGGTACTCCAGAAGTGGTGACTGGTCCACCAGGTACTCCAGGAGTGGTGACTGGTCCACCAGGTACTCCAGGAGTGGTGATTGGTCCACCAGGTACTCCAGGAGTGGTGACTGGTCCACCAGGTACTCCAGGAGTGGTGAGTGGTCCACCAGGTACTCCAGGAGTGGTGACTGGTCCACCAGGTACTCCAGGAGTGGTGACTGGTCCACCAGGTACTCCAGGAGTGGTGACTGGTCCACCAGGTACTCCAGGAGTGGTGATTGGTCCACCAGGTACTCCAGGAGTGGTGACTGGTCCACCAGGTACTCCAGGAGTGGTGACTGGTCCACCAAGTACTCCAGGAGTGGTGACTGGTCCACCAGGTACTCCAGGAGTGGTGACTGGTATACCAGGTACTCCAGGAGTGGTGAGTGGTCCACCAGGTTCTCCAGGAGTGGTGAGTGGTCCACCAGGTACTCCAGGAGTGGTGACTGGTCCACCAGGTACTCCAGGAGTGGTGACTGGTCCACCAGGTACTCCAGGAGTGGTGACTGGTCCACTAGGTACTTCAGGAGTGGTGACTGGTCCACCAGGTACTCCAGGAGTGGTGACTGGTCCACCAGGTACTCCAGGAGTGGTGACTGGTCCACCAGGTACTCCAGGAGTGGTGACTGGTCCACCAGGTACTCCAGGAGTGGTGACTGGTCCACCAGGTACTCCAGGAGTGGTGAGTGGAGCACCAGGTACTCCAGGAGTGGTGACTGGTCCACCAGGTATTCCAGGAGTGGTGATTGGTCCACCAGGTACTCCAGGAATGGTGACTGGTCCACCAGGTACTCCAGGAGTGGTGACTGGTCCACCAGGTACTCCAGGAGTGGTGAGTGGTCCACCAGGTACTCCAGGAGTGGTGAGTGGTGCACCAGGTACTCCAGGAGTGGTGACTGGTCCACCAGGTACTCCAGGAGTGGTGACTGGTCCACCACGTACTCCAGGAGTGGTGAGTGGTTCACCAGGTACTCCAGGAGTGGTGACTGGTCCACCAGGTACTCCAGGAGTGGTGACTGGTCCACCAGGTACTCCAGGAGTGGTGAGTGGTGCACCAGGTACTCCAGGAGTGGTGACTGGTCCACCAGGTACTCCAGGAGTGGTGAGTGGTCCACCAGGTATTCCAGGAGTGGTGACTGGTCCACCAGGTACTCCAGGAGTGGTGACTGGTCCACCAGGTACTCCAGGAGTGGTGACTGGTCCACCAGGTACTCCAGGAGTGGTGAGTGGTGCACCAGGTACTCCAGGAGTGGTGACTGGTCCACCAGGTACTCCAGGAGTGGTGATTGGTCCACCAGGTACTCCAGGATTGGTGACTGGTCCACCAGGTACTCCAGGAGTGGTGAGTGGTCCACCAGGTACTCCAGAAGTGGTGACTGGTCCACCAGGTACTCCAGGAGTGGTGACTGGTCCACCAGGTACTCCAGGAGTGGTGACTGGTCCACCAGGTACTCCCGGAGTGGTGACTGGTCCACCAGGTACTCCAGAAGTGGTGATTGGTCCACCAGGTACTCCAGGAGTGGTGACTGGTCCACCAGGTACTCCAGGAGTGGTGGCTGGTCCACCAGGTACTCCAGGAGTGGTGACTGGTCCACCAGGTACTCCAGGAGTGGTGACTGGTCCACCAGGTACTCCAGGAGTGGTGACTGGTAAACCAGGTACTCCAGGAGTGGTGAGTGGTCCACCAGGTACTCCAGGAGTGGTGACTGGTCCACCAGGTACTCCAGGAGTGGTGACTGGTCCACCAGGTACTCCAGGAGTGGTGAGTGGTCCACCAGGTACTCCAGGAGTGGTGAGTGGTGCACCAGGTACTCCAGGAGTGGTGACTGGTCCACCAGGTACTCCAGGAGTGGTGAGTGGTCCACCAGGTACTCCAGGAGTGGTGACTGGTCCACCAGGTACTCCAGGAGTGGTGACTGGTCCACCAGGTACTCCAGGAGTGGTGACTGGTCCACCAGGTACTCCAGGAGTGGTGACTGGTCCACCAGGTACTCCAGGAGTGATGAGTGGTCCACCAGGTACTCCAGGAGTGGTGACTGGTCCACCAGGTACTCCAGAAGTGGTGACTGGTCCACCAGGTACTCAAGGAGTGGTGACTGGTCCACCAGGTACTCCAGGAGTGGTGATTGGTCCACCAGGTACTCCAGGAGTGGTGACTGGTCCACCAGGTACTCCAGGAGTGGTGAGTGGTCCACCAGGTACTCCAGGAGTGGTGACTGGTCCACCAGGTACTCCAGGAGTGGTGAGTGGTCCACCAGGTACTCCAGGAGTGGTGACTGGTCCACCAGGTACTCCAGGAGAGGAGACTGGTCCACTAGGTACTCCAGGAGTGGTGACTGGTCCACCAGGTACTCCAGGAGTGGTGACTGGTCCACCAGGTACTCCAGGAGTGGTGACTGGTCCACCAGGTACTCCGGAAGTGGTGACTGGTCCACCAGGTACTCCAGGAGTGGTGACTGATCCACCAGGTACTCCAGGAGTGGTGATTGGTCCACCAGGTACTCCAGGAGTGGTGACTGGTCCACCAGGTACTCCAGGAGTGGTGAGTGGTCCACCAGATACTCCAGGAGTGGTGACTGGTCCACCAGGTATTCCAGGAGTGGTGAGTGGTCCACCAGGTACTGCAGGAGTGGTGACTGGTCCACCAGGTACTCCAGGAGTGGTGACTGGTCCACCAGGTACTCCAGGAGTGGTGACTGGTCCACCAGGTACTCCAAGAGTGGTGACTGGTCCACCAAGTACTCCAGGAGTGGTGACTGGTCCACCAGGTACTCCAGGAGTGGTGACTGGTCCACCCGGTACTCCAGGAGTGGTGAGTGGTCCACCAGGTGCTCCAGGAGTGGTGACTGGTCCACCAGGTACTCCAGGAGTGGTGAGTGGTCCACCAGGTACTCCAGGAGTGGTGAGTGGTCCACCAGGTACTCCAGGAGTGGTGACTGGTCCACCAGGTACTCCAGGAGTGGTGACTGGTCCACCAGGTACTCCAGGAGTGGTGACTGGTCCACCAGGTACTCCAGGAGTGGTGACTGGTCCACCAGGTACTCCAGGAGTGGTGAGTGGTCCACCAGGTACTCCAGGAGTGGTGACTGGTCCACCAGGTACTCCAGGAGTGGTGACTGGTCCACCAGGTACTCCAGGAGTGGTGACTGGTCCACCAGGTACTCCAGGAGTGGTGAGTGGTCCACCAGGTACTCCAGGAGTGGTGACTGGTCCACCAGGTACTCCAGGAGTGGTGATTAGTCCACCAGGTACTCCAGGAGTGGTGACTGGTCCACCAGGTACTCCAGGAGTGGTGAGTGGTCCACCAGGTACTACAGGAGTGGTGATTGGTCCACCAGGTACTCCAGGAGTGGTGATTGGTCCACCAGGTACTCCAGGAGTGGTGACTGGTCCACCAGGTACTCCAAGAGTGGTGACTGGTCCACCAGGTACTCCAGGAGTGGTGACTGGTCCACCAGGTACTCCAGGAGTGGTGACTGGTCCACCAGGTACTCCAGGAGTGGTGACTGGTCCACCAGGTACTCCAGGAGTGGTGACTGGTCCACCAGGTACTCCAGGAGTGGTGATTGGTCCACCAGGTACTCCAGAATTGGTGATTGGTCCACCAGGTACTCCAGGAGTGGTGATTGGTCCACCAGGTACTCCAGGAGTGGTGACTGGTCCACCAGGTACTCTAGGAGTGGTGACTGGTCCACCAGGTACTCCAGGAGTGGTGACTGGTCCACCAGGTACTCCAGGAGTGGTGATTGGTCCACCAGGTACTCCAGGAGTGGTGATTGGTCCACCAGGTACTCCAGGAGAGGTGATTGGTCCACCAGGTACTCCAGAAGTGGTGACTGGTCCACCAGGTACTCCAGGAGTGGTGACTGGTCCACCAGGTACTCCAGGAGTGGTGACTGGTCCACCAGGTACTCCAGGGGTGGTGACTGGTCCAACAGGTACTCCAGGAGTGGTGACTGGTCCACCAGGTACTCCAGGAGTGGTGAGTGGTCCACCAGGTACTCCAGGAGTGGTGACTGGTCCACCAGGTACTCCAGGAGTGGTGACTGGTCCACCAGGTACTCCAGGAGTGGTGACTGGTCCAACAGGTACTCCAGGAGTCGTGACTGGTCCACCAGGTACTCCAGGAGTGGTGAGTGGTCCACCAGGTACTCCAGGAGTGGTGACTGGTCCACCAGGTACTCCAGGAGTGGTGACTGGTCCACCAGGTACTCCAAGAGTGGTGAGTGGTCCACCAGGTACTCCAGGAGTGGTGATTGGTCCACCAGGTACTCCAGGAGTGGTGATTGGTCCACCAGGTACTCCAGGAGTGGTGACTGGTCCACCAGGTACTCCATAAGTGGTGATTGGTCCACCAGGTACTCCAGGAGTGGTGATTGGTCCACCAGGTACTCCAGGAGTGGTGACTGGTCCACCAGGTACTCCAGGAGTGGTGATTGGTCCACCAGGTACTCCAGGAGTGGTGACTGGTCCACCAGGTACTCCAGGAGTGGTGAGTGGTCCACCAGGTACTCCAGGAGTGGTGATTGGTCCACAAGATACTCCAGGAGTGGTGATTGGTCCACCAGGTACTCCAGGAGTGGTGACTGGTCCACCAGGTACTCCAGGAGTGGTGACTGGTCCACCAGGTACTCCATAAGTGGTGATTGGTCCACAAGATACTCCAGGAGTGGTGACTGGTCCACCAGGTACTCCAGGAGTGGTGACTGGTCCACCAGTTACTCCAGGAGTGGTGATTGGTCCACCAGGTACTCCAGGAGTGGTGACTGGTCCACCAGTTACTCCAGGAGTGGTGATTGGTCCACCAGGTACTCCAGGAGTGGTGACTGGTCCACCAGTTACTCCAGGAGTGGTGATTGGTCCACCAGGTACTCCAGGAGTGGTGACTGGTCCACCAGTTTCTCCAGGAGTGGTGATTGGTCCACCAGGTACTCCAGGAGTGGTGACTGGTCCACCAGGTACTCCAGGAGTGGTGACTGGTCCACCAGTTACTCCAGGAGTGGTGATTGGTCCACCAGGTACTCCAGGAGTGGTGACTGGTCCACCAGGTACTCCAGAAGTGGTGATTGGTCCACAAGATACTCTAGGAGTGGAGACTGGTCCACCAGGTACTCCAGGAGTGGTGACTGGTCCACCAGTTACTCCAGGAGTGGTGACTGGTGCACCAGGTACTCCAGGAGTGGCGAGTGGTCCAAAAGGTACTCCAAGAGTGGTGACTGGTCAAACAGGTACTCCAGGAGTGACGAGTGGCCCATCAGGTACTCCAGGAATCGACACCATGCCTAACCCTTCTAGGGTAGGGTAGGAGCCTGAGCCAGAGCTTACAGCTCACACGACTGTCATTCCCATTACCCCCCTTGGGGCGGGGATGGCAGACCAGAGAGGACTAGCTTGTGGCTAGGCCTGGGGACAGTTGGTCCCAAAGATGAGGAGGTACTTGTGCCTCCTCCCGTGGGAGACTTAGGTCTCAGACACTCCCTAAAGAGGGAGCCAAGGCCGGGCCACCACTAGGAAAAGGCCCGGGCCGGGAGAATACCGCGTATCTTTAATAATAATCAGGTACTCCAGGAGTGGCCCACCACGTATTCCAGGAGTGGCCCACCACGTACTCCAGGAGTAGCCCAACAGGCACTCCAGGAGTGGCCCACAAGGTACTCCAAGAGTGGCCCACCGGATACTCCAGGAGTGGCCCACCACGTACTCCAGGAGTGGCCCACCATGTACTCCTGGAGTGGCCCACCAGGTACTCGAAGAGTGGCCAACCAGGTACTCCATGAGTGCCCCACCAGGTACTCCTAACTACCAGGCACTCCTGGCCTGGTATGTAGGAGTACCTAGTGAGCCATTCAACAGGTACTCCACCAGGAGTACCTGGTGAGTGGGCCAACCAGGTATTCCTGGTGAGTGCGCTTACCAGGTACTCCTGGTGAGTGGGCCCACTGGGAGTACCTGGTGGGCCTACCCACGTGGTACTCCTGGCCTACCAGGCACTCAAGGAGTGGTGAATGGCCCGCCATGCACTCCAGGATTGGTGAGTGGCCTACCAGGCACTCCAGGAATGGCTAGTAGCCCAACAGGCACTCCAGGAGTGGCGAGTGACCCACTAGGCACTCCAGGAGTGGCGAGTGGCCCAACAGGCACTCCAGGCGTGGCGAGTGGCCCGCAAGGCACTCCAGGAGTGGCGAGTGGCCTACTAGGCACTCCAGGAGTGAAGAGTGGCCCACCAGGCACTCCAGGAGTGGCGAGTGGCCTTTCTATTATAATTTTATACCTTCTCCGTTCTAGCCAGAGGACTGCATCTAGGCCACCTCTCAACGGTGCAGTGTTTGACAGTGACAGTGATTAGATGGAATAAACTGAAGCAGTGATAACAGTGAATATAGTAGCTTTGTTTCCAGTGTTAGTTGAGAAGGGCATGGCTGGATGAGACAATTGGTTCATAATGTAGGATTGTCTCTTACTAATAGCACAAGGAGGATCAAGCCTTTAACATTCCTTGTTCTCAGTGACCCCACAAGGGTTCAGTGATTTCTACAATTATAATCTTAAAGTATTTTATTGCCAATAGTTATACTTAACCACCATGCTCACATATAAATCTTTAAATTCTGGCTCACTCGTGTTGCATTAATACTCAGTACTGTATGAATAACTAAAGTGTTATAAATACTTGTCAGAGCTCAATAATAACCCACATGGAGACAAACTCAGGAGAGTAATTAATCTGTATATCTTGACTTTTTTCTAGGATCCTTTTCAGCAGAAAAGGATCCCAGAAGAGGATCACAATATACAGATCAATTGATCTCCTCAGTTTCTGGCTCCATGCGGGTTATTATTCAGCACAGTACTGTATATTTAAGTATTATGTACATTAGGGCTTTGTCATCAACAATTTACTTAGAATTTGTGATTTTTTTCTTATAATGTTTTAAAAAGTGTGATTTTTACCACTTAATTTGTTTCTACCATATCTAGGTTTTATAATTCTATGATTCAATTATTCAGTTGCTGATATGGAGAAAAGTTTAATAATACTGATGCAGTA